>NC_052165.1:84848474-84968847 GCF_902713615.1 Scyliorhinus canicula | reverse complement strand
GGAAAGAATAACAGGAATGCGGAATATTTGGCTAATGGTAAAATTCTTGGTAGTGTGGATGAGCAGAGGGATCTCGGTGTCCATGTACATAGATCCCTGAAAGTTGCCACCCAGGTTGATAGGGTTGTGAAGAAGGCCTATGGTGTGTTGGCCTTTATTGGTAGAGGGATTGAGTTCCGGAGCCATGAGGTCATGTTGCAGTTGTACAAAACTCTAGTACGGCCACATTTGGAGTATTGCGTACAGTTCTGGTCGCCTCATCATAGGAAGGACGTGGAAGCTTTGGAACGGTGCAGAGGAGATTTACCAGGATGTTGCCTGGTATGGAGGGAAAATCTTATGAGGAAAGGCTGATGGACTTGAGGTTGTTTTCGTTAGAGAGAAGAAGGTTTAGAGGTGACTTAATAGAGGCATACAAAATGATCAGAGGGTTAGATAGGGTAGACAGCGAGAGCCTTCTCCCGCGGATGGAGGTGGCTAGCACGAGGGGACATAGCCTTAAATTGAGGGGTAATAGATATAGGACAGAGGTCAGAGGTGGGTTTTTTACGCAAAGAGTGGTGAGGCCGTGGAATGCCCTACCTGCAACAGTAGTGAACTCGCCAACATTGAGGGCATTTAAAAGTTTATTGGATAAGCATATGGATGATAAGGGCATAGTGTAGGTTAGATGGCCTTTAGTTTTTTTCCATGTCGGTGCAACATCGAGGGCCGAAGGGCCTGTACTGCGCTGTATCGTTCTATGTTCTATGTTCTAAACTTGGTTTGTTCTCACTCGAACGAAGGAAGTTGAGGGGCGACCTGATAGAAGTCTACAAAATTATGAGGGGACATGGACAGAGTGGATCATCAGAGACTTTTTGCCTGGCTGGAGGGATCAATTACTAGGGGGTATAGGTTTAAGGTGCGAGGGGCAAGGTTCAGAGGAGCTGTATGAGGCACGTTTTTTACCCAGAGGGTAGTGGGTGCCTGGAACTCGCTGCCGGAGGAGGTGGTAGAAGCAGAGACGATAGTGACGTTCAAGGGGCATCTTGAGTTCCGGTTGCACCATGGAGTAAGTGGTCACACAAAAGGCAGCTCCTGCCCAAGGTTACAGAAAAGAGCTCTTTTTTAAACAATATGGGGTGGAATTTTGATGAAAAAGCATAGGTGAATGTTGGGGGAGTACTTTCCCCCAGGAATGGTATGTTTCTTGGTTACCAGACCCACAGAAACAGTGAAAGATTTGGCTGGAGCTGCAGCAGAGACAAAAGCCTCTTCCAGCAGGCGGGGGAAGGGCGAGTTTAAAGGCCTCAACCTGACCTGAGGGCCTTTATGAAAGCTGAATTCTAGCAGCAGAGGGAACAACTGTGAAAAGATCTCACCCAGGGCTCTTTTAAGGGCCTGCAACGGCGCTGATTTGACTTTTCCCCGGGTGGGAATGCAGCCTCTGTGCTTGGCGACCGGTGGATGGGCTGGACTAGAAGTGGAGCGACCAGAAAATGAACTTTGCAGCAGAGGAAGATGCGAGGCAGAAAGGACAAGATGGCGGCAGGCGGGGAACCGGCAGGGTGGCAGCAGTGGGCGAGGGAGCAGCAGGAGCTGCTGCTGCGCTCCTTCCAGGAACTAAAAGCTGAGATCCTGGAGCTGTTGAGGGCATCGCTGGACAGGCTCGGGGCGACTCAGACGGCTCAGGCTGCGGAGATTCGGGAGCTGCAGCAGAAGGCTTCGGAGAACGAGGATGAACTCCTGGGCCTGGCGGTGAAGGATGAGTCACACAAGGCACATCACAAGAAATTGTTGGCAAGGATGGAGGAGATGGAGAATCGCTCCCGCCGGAAGAATCTGCGGATTTTGGGCCTCCCGGAGGGGCTGGAAGGTTCGGATTCGGGGCCTACGTAGTCCTGATGCTGAACTCACTGATGGGCGCGGGGTCGTTGCGGGGACCCCTGGAGCTGGAGAGTGCCCATCGGGTGTGGCTGCGGAAGCCCAGGCCGCACGAGTTGCCCAGGGCGATGCTGGTCCGATTTCAACGCTTGGTCGACCGTGAGTGTGTGCTTCGTTGGGCGAAGAGGGAGAGGAGTAACAAGTGGGAGAATACGGAGATGAGGATCTACCAGGACTGGAGTGCGGAGGTGGCGAAGAGAAGGGCTGGGTTTAACCGGGCGAAGGCAGTGCTCCACAAGAAGGGGGTCAAGTTGCAGCCTGCACGCCTGTGGGTCACTTA
Source organism: Scyliorhinus canicula (assembly GCF_902713615.1). Classification (NCBI taxonomy): domain Eukaryota; kingdom Metazoa; phylum Chordata; class Chondrichthyes; order Carcharhiniformes; family Scyliorhinidae; genus Scyliorhinus; species Scyliorhinus canicula. The sequence continues at coordinate 84,966,641 of NC_052165.1, read as the reverse complement.
CAAGGACCGCCAACTTTACTTTGACTCCCCGGAGGAGGCCTGGACTTTTGTCCAGGCAGAGAAGCTGGACTTGAACTGAAGACTGGGGGCTGGGGAACATTGTACGCAGCCCGGAGGCTTTGTCCTCCTTGATATCGTTTCACTCTTTTTGGTTCTATTAGACAATGGTTTTTTGCTGTCTTGCCTTTTCTTTTCTGCTATTCGGGACTGTTATCTGTTTCCTTGGGTGTTTTATCATATCATGCTGGGATTTTTATTATTTCACTGGTTGCGGGTTTGGGTGGGGTTCGCGGCCCTGTTGGGTCATGTGCCTGTCTTCCCGCGTTTTGGGTCGGGGGGTGGGGCTTGGGATGGGGGGCGCGGGTTTCTCTCCCGCGCTGGAGAAGCAGGGGGCAGGGTCGGCATTGGGGGAATGGGTGTGTGACACTGGGGAGGGTAATTGGGGTGGCGGGAGCAGCCGGGGTCAGCAGGGGTCGGCTGACTTACGGAAGTACAATGACCGGAGTTACGCAGCTAGGGGGGGCCATAGCTTGGGGGGGTGGGGGGGGGGGTGGTTGGGGAGGGTTTCGGGGGTGGGAAGATGGTGGTTGCTGCTGGAATGGCCAAGAAGGAGCTGGAGCGTGCAGAGGGGGTCGGGATGGGGGTCTGTCCCTGTGGGGAACGGGCTGAGCGGGGTGCGCGGGCACGTGGCGGACGCTGAGTACTCGCCGATAGCCATTTCGGACCATGCCCCGCATTGGGTGGACCTCGAGCTGGGGGAGGACAGGGACCAGCGCCCGTTGTGGCGCTTGGAGGTGGGGCTGCTGGCGGACGAGGATGTGAGGGGGCGGGTTCGAGGATGCATCGAGAGGTATCTAGAGGCCGACGATAATGGGGAGGTCCGAGTGGGGACGGTCTGGGAGGTTCTGAAGGCGGTGGTTCGGAGGGAGTTGATCTCCATTCGGGCCCACAGAGGGGAGCAGAGAGAAAGGGAGAGATTGGTGGGGGAGATGGTGAGGGTGGACAGGAGGTACGCGGAGGCCCCGGAGGAGGGATTGCTGAGGGAGCGGCGTAGCCTTCAGGCTGAGTTCGACTTGCTGACCACCAGAAAGGCGGAAGCTCAGTGGAGGAAGGCACAGGGTGCGGTGTACGAGTATGGGGAGAAGGCGAGCAGGATGCTGGCACACCAGCTCCATAAGCGGGATGCGGCTAGGGAGATTGGTGGAGTTAAGGATCGGGGAGGAAATGTGGTGCGGAGGGGGGTAGACATTAATGGGGTCTTCAGGGACTTTTATGAGAGACTATATCGGTCCCATATAGAACCTCCGGCGGAGAAGGGGGGGATGGGGCGCTTTTTGGTCCGGCTAAGATTCCCAAGGGAGGAGGAGGGACGGGTGGAGGGTCTGGGGGCGCCAGTTGAGCTTGAGGAGCTGGTTAAAGGGATAGGGAACATGCAGTCGGGGAAGGCGCCGGGGCCGGTGGGTTCCCGGCTGAATTTTACAAGACGTATGCAGACCTGCTGGGCCCCCTGTTGGTTAGGACCTTCAATGAGGCAAGGGGGGGGGGGGGGGGGGAGGGCTTTGCCCCTGACGATTTCTCGGGCGCTGATCTCCTTGATTCTTAGGCGAGACCAGGATCCCCTGCAGTGTGGGTCATACAGGCCGATCTCACTCTTGAATGTGGACGCCAAGTTGTTGGCAAAGATCTTCGCCACGAGGATTGAGGACTGTGTGCCGCAGGTTATCCACGAGGATCAAACGGGGTTTGTGAAGGGGAGGCAGCTGAACACTAATATACGGAGGCTCTTGAACGTTATAATGATGCCGGCGGTAGAAGGGGAGGCGGAGATAGTGGTGGCGCTAGATGCGGAGAAGGCCTTTGATAGGGTCGAGTGGGGGTACTTGTGGGAGGTGCTGGAAAGGTTCGGGTTTGGGGAGGGGTTTGTCAGTTGGGCGAGGCTGTTGTATGAGGCCCCGATGGCGAGTGTGGCCATGAATAAGAGGAGGTCGGAGTATTTTCGACTATACCGAGGGACGAGTCAGGGGTGTCCCCTGTCTTTTTGCGCTGGCAATTGAACCCCTGGCTATGGTGTTGAGGGAGTCGGGGGATTTGAGGGGGCTGGTCTGGGGTGGGGAGGGGCACCGAGTGTCGCTCTATGCGGACGACCTATTGTTGTATGTGGCGGACCCGTTGGGGGGAATGCCGGTGGTGATGGGGATTCTCTGGGAATTTGGGGATTTCTCAGGGTATAAGCTTAACTTTGGGAAAAGTGAGCTGTTTGTGGTACATCTGGGGGACCAGGAGGGGGGGATTGGGAGGCTCCCACTGAAAAGGGTGGAGAGGAGCTTCAGGTACTTGGGGATTCAGGTGGCCAGGAGCTGGGGGGCCTTGCATAAGCTTAACCTCACAAAGCTGGTGGAGCAAATGGAGGAGGAGTTTAAGAGGTGGGACATGCTGCCGCTGTCTCTGGCGGGTAGGGTGCAGTCAGTCAAGATGACGGTGCTCCCGAGGTTTTTGTCCCTGTTCCAGTGCCTCCCCATCCTTATCCCGAAGGCCTTTTTCAGGCGGGTTAACAGGAGCATTACGGGGTTTGTGTGGGCACACGGGAGCCGAGGGTGAGAAGGGTGTTCTTAGAGCGGGGCAGGGATGGGGGGGGGGGGGGGGCTGGCGTTGCCCAACCTCTGTGGGTATTATTGGGCTGCCAACGCAGCGATGGTGCGTAAGTGGGTGATGGACGGAGAAGGGGCAGCATGGAAGAGGATGGAGATGGCATCCCGTGTGGGCACGAGCCTGAAAGCTCTGGTAACGGCGCCGCTGCCGCTCCCTCCAACGAGGTATACCACAAGCCCGGTGGTGGCAGCTACCCTCAAGATTTGGGGGCAATGGAGGCGGCACAGGGGGGAGGTGGGGGCCTCGATGGGGTCCCCGATACGGGGGAACCACCGGTTTGTTCCGGGGAGAATTGATGGCGGGTTCCTGAGTTGGCACAGGGCAGGAGGCTGGGGGGCCTGTTCATAGACGGGAAGTTTGCGAGCCTGGGTGAGCTGGAGGGGAAATTTGGTCTCCCCCTGGGGAGCACCTTTAGGTACATGCAAGTAAGGGCGATTGGCAGGTGGCGGGGTTCCCTCTGCTGCCGCCGCGCGGTGTTCAGGACAGGGTGCTCTCAGGGGTTGGAGAGGGGAGGATCTCGGAAGCGTACCAGGTGATGCAGGAGGTAGACGAGGCCTCGGTGGAGGAGCTGAAAGATAAATGGGAGGAGGAGCTGGGTGAGGAGATTGAGGAGGGGACATGGGCGGATGCCCTGGAGAGAGTGAACTCCTCCTCTTCTTGTGCGAGGCTTAGCCTCATACAGTTTAAGGTGCTGCATAGGGCTCATATGACCGGGATAAGGATGAGGCGGTTTTTTGAGAGCGAGGACAGGTGTATTAGGTGCTCAGGGAGCCCAGCAAACCATGTCCACATGTTCTGGGCATGCCCAGCGCTGGGGGAATTTTGGAAGGGGGTGGCAAGGACGGTGTCGAGGGTGGTAGGATTCAGGGTCAATCCAGGCTGGGGACTCGCAATATTTGGGGTTGCAGTGGAGCCGGGAGTGCAGGAGGCGAAAGAGGCCGGTGTTCTGGCCTTTGCAACCCTCGTCGTCCGGCGGAGAATTCTTCTTCAGGCCTGGGTCAACGATATGGCGGGGTTTATTAAATTGGAGAGGGTGAAATTTGCCCTAAGGGGGTCAGTGCAGGGGTTTTTCAGGAGATGGCAACCATTCCTAGATCTGGTAGAACGGTAAAAACAAAAGGTCAGCAGCAGCAGCAACCCGGGGTGGGGGGGGGGGGGGGGGGGGTGGGGAGGGGGGGTTGTCTCTTTGTTTTTGTTTTGGGTTGAACATCTGTATTTTGCCAACGACGGGCGTTAATTTATTGTTTCTCTGTTGTATATACGGGGGGGGGGGAGTTTGTTCTTTTTGTTCTTAGAAATTTTTGTTATTGTTTTCTTTTTTGTGAAAATGTGAAAATTTGAATAAAAATTATTTTTTTTGAACGAGGGCATCTTGACAAATTCATGAATAGGATGGGAATAGAGGGATACGGACCCAGGAAGTGTAGAAGATTTTAGTTTAGATGGGCAGCATGGTTGGTGCAGGCTTGGAGGGCCGAAGGGCCTGTTCCTGTGCTGGACTTTTCTTTATTCTTTTTTTTTTGTTCCCGAAGCAATTAAAGGCGGATGTGTCCATGCTACAAGGGACACACCTGGGGAAGGGATGGATTGGACAAGTAGGGCTGGATTCAAAAATGAGGGGGGTGGCGATTTTGCTCAATAAGCTGGTGGCGTTCGAGGTGACGGACTCTGGGGGGAGGTATGTTACGGTAAATGGGAAACTGGAAGGGATGCAGATTGTGTTAGTGAACATGTATGCCCCGAACTGGGACGGCGTGGAATTTATGAGGCGGGTGCTGGGGAAGATTCCAGACCTGCATTCTCATTGGCTGATTTGGGGGGGGGGGGGGGGGGGGGGACCTGGATACGGTCCGGTATCCGAGACTGGACCGGTCGAGCTCGAAGTCGGGGAGGGTGTCGGCTACGGCCAAGGAGCTCCAGGGGTTCATGGTGCACATTGCGGGGCGGGGGGACCCGTGGAGATTTGGGAGGCCGAGGGCGAAATAATTTTAGTTTTACTCCCATGTGCAAAAGGTGTACTCCCGAATAGACTTTTTCGTGGTGGATATGACGTTGTTGGCGGGGGTGGAGGATGTTGTGTATTTGGCAATAGAGGTGTCGGACCATGCCCCACACTGGGTGGATTTACGAGTGAGCAAGGAGAAGGGGGGGGCGGGGGGTTGGGCAATGAAAGTTGGATGTGGGACAGTTAGCGGAGGAAGAGGTGTGTGAGCCGGTGAGGAAGGCTACCCGGGGATATGTGGAGATTAAGGTCACGGGGAGGTTTCAGCAGGTACGGTCTGGGAGGCACTGAAGGCACTGGTCAGGGTGTGGAGTTCATTTTGATTCGGGCACATAGGGAAAAGGCGGAGCGGGTGGAGATAGAAAGGCTAGTGGAGGAAATCCTGTAGGTGGACCGGAGCTATGCAGAGACCCCGGGGAAGGGCTGCTAAAGGAATGGCAGAGGCTGCAAATGGGATTTGGGTTGGTAACCGTGGGTAAGGGGGTAGGGCAGCTGCAAAGGGTGAGAGTGGCAGTGTATGAGTTTGGGGAGAAAGCGAGCAGGATGTTAGCGAACTAGTTGAGGAAGCAGGAGGCGGCGAGAGAAATGGGGAAAGTGAAGGACATGGAAGGTAAAACGGTCTTAGACCCGGCGGGGGTGAATGGGGTGTTTCGGGAATTTCACAGTAAATTGTATAAGTTGGAACCCCCGGCCGGGAAGGAGGGGATGAGGAGGTTTCTGGGAAGGTTGGAGTTGCCGAAGGTGGGTGAGGAGCTGGTAGAGGGCCTGGAGGCCCAATTGGGCTGGTAGAAGTAGCAGAGGGGCCGGAGGTGATGCAACCGGGTAAGGCCCCAGGACCGGACGGGTTCCCTGTGGAATTCTACAAGAAGTCCTCGGGGATGTTGGGACCACTGTTGGTAAGGGCCTTCAATGAAGCAAAGGAGCTGGGAGTACTCCCCCCTATGTTGTCACAGGTGCCGATCTCCCTCATTTTAAAACGGGATAAGGACGCGGAAAATTGTGGGTTGTATAGGCCGATTTCCCTGTTAAATGTGGATGCCAAAGTGTTGGCAAAGATCCTGGCCACAAGGATCGAGGATTGCGTCCCAGGGGTAATTGGGGAGGGCTAGACGGGGTTTGTCAAGGGGCAGCACCTGCCGACCAACATTAGGAGGTTTCTCAATGATGCCTCCAGGGTGGTGCGAGGTTGAGGTGGTGGTGACCATAGTCGCAGAGAAAGCCTTTGATCGGGTGGAGTGGGAATACGTCTGGGAGGTCCAGGGGCGGTTTGGGTTCGGACAGGGATTTGTGGACTGGGTCAGGTTGCTGTACCAGGCACCGGTGGTGAGACGAATCGGGTGAGATCGGACTACTTCATGTTACACCGGGGGACGAGGGAGGGATCTTCACGTTCCGCACTGTTGTTTGCCCGAGCCACAGAGCCGTGGGCATTGGCATTGAGAACGTCGAGGGTTTGGTAGGGGATAGTAAGGGGGGGGGGGGGGGGGGGGGGGATGTGGAACACAGGGTCTCGCTCTACATGGATTTTTTTTTTTTTTTTTTATAAATTTAGATTACCCAATTATTATTTTTTTTCTATTAAGGGGCAATTTAGCATGGCCAATCCACCTACTCTGCACATTTTTGGGTTGTGGGGGCGAAACCCACGCAGACACGGGGAGAATGTGCAAACTCCACACGGACAGTGACCCAGAGCCGGGATTGAACCTGGGACCTCAGCGCCGTGAGGCGGTTGTGCTAACCACTAGGCCACCGTGCTGCCCTTCGCTCTACATGGATGATCTGCTTCTGTACATATCGTACCCGCTGGGGGGTATTGGAGGGATTATGCGGAAATTAGAGGGATTTGGTCGGTTTTCGGGGTATTAATTGAATATCTTTGCGATCCAGGTGAGGGGACTGGAGAAGAGGTTGGGTGAGATGCCGTTCAAGGTGGTGGGAGGGAGCTTTCGGTATTTGGGTATCCAGGTGGCGCGGGAGTGGGAATAGCTGCATAAACTGAATTTGGGTCGGCTGGTAGCACAGATGAGGGGGGTTTTTGGAGGTGGGATGCGCTCCCGTTGTGATTGGCGGGTATAGACAGTTAAAATGAGAGCCCCCCGAGGTTTTTGTTTGTTTTCCAGAGTCTCCCAATTTTTATTCCCAAGGCGTTTGTAGAGATCTACCATGCGGTTCAAGTGCAGTCTCGCATACACTTAAAAACTTGGTAGAAATTTGAGTTACACTATTCGGATGCAAAGTAAGAATCATTTATTGCCTCTACTGATTACAATTGAGAGAAACTTAAATCTATTCTCAATAAAGCCTTGCCAGCAAAAGACTAAAAAAAAACAATTTTAACTTTCAAAAATAATACAGAAATGGTTTCCTGCTTAAGGCAAAGACAGCTTGCTCAGACTTCAAGAGTTTTAGAAGGGAAAATATGAAAATAAAGATAGCGAATATTCATGTAAAAGTATAGATTGATCCGGATAGAAAATGGCTGTCTGGACTCTGACGTTTAAGGAAAATATTATCAGTCTGAGGCCATCTGTCCCTACCTCTATGTCGTCCTGATTGGTTTGGCTGAGTTTCAAATACATTTGATTGGATAGTTAATTGTTAATCCTCAAAGTGAAACATAAGTTTTAAATGTTTCATGTTTGAATATTTGTGTGTGGTATGGAATGTGATTTTGTGCTGGAATCGAGTCTGGTTCTTACTGGTTTTCTGCTGACTTTCATTTTATCCATATTCTGAACAATGGTGGCTTCATATTGCTATGGGTGCTTATTCCGACCTTGATCTGATTACTGGTACAGCTCATTTTTAATATGAAACTAGTTTTGAAATCTTTTTTTTTTTGTAAATAATTTTTATTGAAACTTTTGAAAAATGTATAACAAAACAATAATACTAACAATAATAACCCCCGAACCCGTAACAGCGCATATAACGAGAACCCCCCCCCCCCCCAAACCGATGAACAACAAAATAAATTTAAAATAAATTAAATTAACAGAAACAATACCCCCCTGAAACCCCCTCTCCCCCCCGGGTTGCCGCTACTGCTGACTTAGTTCCCTATCGTTGAGCCAGAAAGTCGAGGAAAGGCTGCCACCTCCTAAAGAACCCTTGTACCGACCCCCTCAGGGCGAATTTGACCTTCTCCAGCTTAATGAATCCCACCATGTCATTGATCCAGGTCTCCACGCTCGGAGGTCTCGCATCTTTCCATTGCAACAAGATCCTCCGCCGGGCTACTAGGGACGCAAAGGCCAAAACACCGGCCACTTTCGCCTCCTGCACTCCTGGCTCCACCCCAACCCCAAATATCGCGAGTCCCCAGCCTGGACCCTACCACCCTCGACACCATCCTCGCCACCCCCTGCCAGAATTCCCCCAGTGCCGGACATTCCCAAAACATATGGGTATGGTTCGCTGGGCTCCCCGAACACCTAATGCACCTGTCCTCACCCCCAAAAAACCTGCTCATCCTCATCCCGGACATATGAGCCCTGTGCAGTACCTTGAACTTGATGAGGCTAAGCCTCGCACATGAAGAGGAGGAGTTCACCCTCCAGGGCGTTCGCCCATGTCCCCTCCTCAATCTGCTCCCCCAGCTCCACTTCCCACTTAGCCTTCAGCTCTTCTACCGACGCCTCCTCCACCTCCTGCATCACCTGGTAGATGTCAGACACCTTCCCATCCCTGACCCACACCCTCGAAAGCACCCTATCCCTTACCCCCCGTGGGGGTAGCGAATGGAACCCCTCCACCTGCCGCCTAGCAAACGCCTTGACCTGAAGGTACCTGAACATATTCCCCAGGGGGAGCTCAAACTTCTCCTCCAGCTCACCCAGGCTCGCAAACCTCCCGTCAATAAACAGGTCTCCCAGCTTCCTTATGCCCACCCTGTGCCACCCCAGGAACCCGCCATCAATGTTCCCTGGGACAAACCTGTGGTTCCCCCGCAGCTGAGCCTCCATCGAGCCCCCCACTTCCCCCCTGTGTCGCCTCCACTGCCCCCAAATCTTGAGGGTAGCCGCCACCACCGGGCTCGTGGTGTACCTCGTTGGAGGGAGCGGCAACGGTGCCGTTACCAGCGCCTTCAGGCTCATGCCTCCGTAGGACGCCATAGTTTTGAAATCTGTTCATCAGAACATTAGTCAGTTCATGTTGTCAGTAAAAATGTTGCATTTACCTTCAAGTAGTTTGTGGATGTGTCAAGTTTTGTACCACTGTTTAAGTTGTGTTTTGTCATGACCTAAGGTTATGAATGCTGAAATCCTTATTTTAAAATGGGTTTTAAAGACTGGGCTTTAATATTTACATTAAAATGGCCCTCCAGCAGAGGGCAGTAGAGCGGAGCTACTGATTGGCTGTTCCGGGGAAATTTGCATACGTGCAGTGCTGTCAGCGTAATTTGAAGGTGCACCTGTGCAAGAGACCCTAGGTGTTCAAGTGAAGGCTAGCATCCAGCAGAGAGCAGTAGAGCAGAGCTACTGATTGGCTGTTCTGGGGAAATTTGCATATGTGCAGTGCAGTCAGCGTAATTTGAAGGTGTACCTGTGCAAGAGACCCTAGGTGTTCAAGTGAAGGCAAGCATCCAGCAGAGGGCAGCAGTGGAGCTACTGATTGGCTGTTCTGGGGAAATTTGCATACGTGCAGTGCGGTCAGCGTAATTTGAAGGTGGTTTGTCGAGGGGCTGGGGTTTAGATATTTCAGTAAGCTCAGGAAAGGTGGTAAGAGAGGGGGTGGGGTGGCATTGTTAGTCAAGGACAGTATTATGGTGGCTGAGAGGACATTTGATGAGGACTCGAATACTGAGGTAGTATGGGCTGAGTTAAGAAACAGGAAAGGAGAGGTCACCCTGTTAGGGATTTGCTATAGGCCTCTGAAAAGTTCCAGAGATGTAGAGGAAAGGATTGCAATGATGATTCTGGATAGCAGCGAAAGTAACAGGGTAGTTGTTATGGGAGACTTTAACTTTCCAAATATTGACTGGAAACACTATAGTTCGAGTACTTTAGATGGGTCTGTTTTTGTCCAATGTGTGCAGGTGGGTTTCCTGATGCAGTATGTAGATAGGCCAACGAGAGGCGAGCCTTATTGGATTTGGTACTGGGTAATGAACCACGACAGGTGTCAAATTTGGAGGTAGGTGAGCACTTTGGTGATCGTGACCACAATTCGATTACGTTTACTTTAGTGATGGAAAGGGATAGGTATAGCAAAGCAAGAGTCATATCTGGGGGAAAGGCAATTTTGATGCGATGAGGCAAGACTTAGGATGCATCGGCTGGAGAGGAAAACTGCAGGGGATGGGCACAATGGAAATGTGGAGCATGTTCAAGGAACAGCTACTGAGTGTCCTTGATAAATATGTACCTGTTAGGCAGGGAGGAAGTGGTCGAGCGAGGGAACCATGGTTTACTAAAGCAGTTGAAACACTTGTCAAGAGGAAGAAGGAGGCTTATGTAAAGATGAGACGCGATGGTTCAGTTAGGGCGCTTGAGAGTTACAAGTTAGCTAGGAAGGCTCTAAAGAGAGAGCTAAGAAGAGCCAGGCGAGGACATAAGAAGTCTTTGGCAGGTAGGATCAAGGATAACCCTAAAGCTTTCTATAGATATGTCAGGAATAAAAGAATGACTAAGGTAAGAGTAGGGCCAGTCAAGGACAGTAGTGGGAAGTTGTGCGTGGAGTCCGAGGAGATCGGAGAGGTGCTAAATGAGTATTTTTCGTCTGTATTCACACAGGAAAAAGACAAAGTTGTCGAGGAGAATACTGAGATACAGGCTACTTGACGAGAAGGGCTTGAGGTTCATAAGAAGGAGGTGTTAGCGATTCTGGAAAGTGTGAAAAATAGATAAGTCCCCTGGGCCGGATGGGATTTATCCTAGGATTCTCTGGGAAGCTAGGGAGGAGATTGCTGAGCCTTTGGCTTTGATCTTTAAGTCATCTTTGTCTACAGGAATAGTGCCAGAAGACTGGAGGACAGCAAATGTTGTCCCTTGTTGAAGAAGGGGAGTAGAGGCAACCCCGGTAACTATAGACCAGTGAGCCTTACTTCTGTTGTGGGAAAAGTCTTGGAAAGGTTTATAAGGGATAGGATGTATAATCATCTGGAAAGGAATAATTTGATTAGAGATAGTCAACATGGTTTTGTGAAGGGTAGGTTGTGCCTCACAAACCTCATTGAGTTCTTCGAGAAGGTGACCAAACAGGTGGATGAGGGTAAAGCAGTTGATGTGGTATATATGGATTTCAGTAAAGCGTTTGATAAGGTTCCCCACGGTAGGCTATTGCAGTAAATACAGAGGCATGGGATTCAGGGTGATTTAGCAGTTTGGATCAGAAATTGGTTAGGTGATAGAAGACAAAGGGTGGTGGTTGATGGGAAATGTTCTGACTGGTGTCCAGTTACTAGTGGTGTACCACAAGGATCTGTTTTGAGGCCGCTACTGTTTGTCATTTTTATAAATGACCTGGAGGAGGGCGTAGAAGGATGGGTGAGTAAATTTGCAGATAACACTAAAGTCGGTGGAGTTGTGGACAGTGCAGAAGGATGTTACAAGTTACAGAGGGACATAGATAAGCTGCAGAGCTGGGCTGACAGGTGGCAAATGGAGTTTAATGCAGAAAAGTGTGAGGTGAATCATTTTGGAAGGAATAACAGAAAGGCAGAGTACTGGGCTAATGGTAAGATTCTTGGTAGTGTGGACGAGCAGAGAGATCTCGGTGTTCATGTCCATAGATCCCTGAAAGTTGCCACCCAGGTTGAGAGGGTTGCTAAGAAGGCGTACGGTGTGTTAGCTTTTATTGGTAGAGGAATTGAGTTTCGGAGCCATGAGGTCATGTTGCAGTTGTACAAAACTCTGGTGCGGCCGCATTTTGAGTATTGCGTGCAGTTCTGGTCGGCACATTATCGGAAGGATGTGGAAGCATTGGAAAGGGTACAGAGGAGATTTACAAGGAGGTTGCCTGGTATGGAGGGAAGATCTTATGAGGAAAGGCTGAAGGACTTGAGGCTGTTTTTGTTAGAGGGAAGAAGGTTAAGAGGTGACTTAATTGAGGCATACAAGATGATTAGATAGGGTGGACAGTGAGAGCCTTTTTCCTCGGATGGTGATGTCCAGCATGAGGGGACATAGCTTTAAATTGAGGGGAGATAGATATAGGACAGATGTCAGAGGTAGGTTCTTTACTCAGAGAGTAGTAAGGGCGTGGAATGCCCTGCCTGCAACAGTAGTGGACTCACCAACACTAAACGCATTCAAATGGTCATTGGATAGGCATATGGACAATAAGGGAATAGTGTAGAGGGACTTTAGAGGGGTTTCACTGGACGGCGCAACATCAAAGGCTGAAGGGCCTGTACTGCGCTGTAGATAGAATTTACAGTGCAGAAGGAGGCCATTCGGCCCAGAGTCTGCACCTGCTCTTGGAAAGAGCACCGTACCCAAGGTCAACACCTCACCCTATCCCCATAACCCAGTAACTCCACCCAACACTAAGGGCAATTTTGGACACTAAGGGCAATTTATCATGGCCAATCCACCTAACCTGCACATCTTTGGACTGTGGGAGGAAACCGGAGCACCCGGAGGAAACCCACGCAGTCACGAGGAGGATGTGCAGACTCCGCACAGACAGTGGCCCAAGCCGGAATCGAACCTGGGACCCTGGAGCTGTGAAGCGATTGTGCTATTCACAATGCTATTGTGCTGCCCACGGCAATGTTCTATGTTTACCCATCAGAAATAGCGGATTCCCTTCAGCGTTCTTCAACAAGGTGAATGCAGAGATCTCGGGATTTGCTTGGGTGTGTAAACCCCGTGGGTGAAAAAGATGCTGCTGAGTGGCGGGGTGGGGTGGGGGGCGGTGGTTAGGATGTGGGGAGTGGAGGAGGACTCGGTATGGGAACAGGTGGAGTCTGGGGGGACTGTTAACGGCACCTCTGCCATTCTCTCTGGCCAGGTACTCCACAAGCCAGGTAGCAGTGGCAGCCCTGAGGGTGTGGGGGCAATGGAGTCAGCAAATGGGGTGTCGGTGTGGGTACCGATATGTGATAATCACCGGTTCGTTCCGGGGGGCTGGATGTGGGGTTTCGGGGGTGCGGGCAGGGATCGAGAGATTTGGGGATCTCTATATTGATGAGGGCTTCCTGAGCCTGGAGGAACTGGAGGAGAAGTTTGGGTTGCCGGGGGGGGGGGATTGGGTTCCGGTATCTGCAAGTGAGGGATTTAGTGCGGAGGCAGGTTTCGACCTTCCCGTACCTGCCGCCCAGGGGCTACAGGATAAGGTGTCGAGAACAGGAGGAGGAGAGGGGAAGGTCTCGGAGATATATAAGGAGCTGATGGAGTGAGAGTGGGCCCCGATAGGGGAGGTGAAGAGAAAGTGGGAAGTGAAAGAAGGAAATTATAGGCCAGTGAGCTTAACTTCGGTAGTAGGGAAGATGCTGGAATCTATCATCAAGGAAGAAATAGCGAGGCATCTGGATAGAAATTGTCCCATTGGGCAGACGCAGCATGGGTTCATAAAGGGCAGGTCATGCCTAACTAATTTAGTAAAATTTTTTGAGGACATTACCAGTGCAGTAGATAACGGGGAGCCGATGGATGTGGTATATTTGGATTTCCAGAAAGCCTTTGACAAGGTGCCACACAAAAGGTTGCTGCATAAGATAAAGATGGCCAGGATGGATAGAGCATGGAGAGAGGATTGGTTAATTAATAGAAAGCAAAGAGTGGGGATTAATGGGTTTCTCTGGTTGGCAATCAGTAGCTAGTGGTGTCCCTCAGGGATCCGTGTTGGGCCCACAATTGTTCACAATTTACATAGACAATTTGGAGTTGGGGGCCAAGGGCAATGTGTCCAAGTTTGCAGATGACACTAAGATGAGTGGTAAAGTGAAAAGTACAGAGGATACTGGAAGTCTGCAGAGGGATTTGGATAGGTTAAGTGAATGGGCTCGGGTCTGGCAGATGGAATACAATGTTGACAAATGTGAGGTTATCCATTTTGGTAGGAATAACAGCAAACGGGATTATTATTTAAACGATAAAATATTAAAGCATGCCGCTGTGCAGAGAGACTTGGGTGTGCTAGTGCATGAGTCACAGAAGGTTGGTTTACAGGTGATTAAGAAGGCAAATGGAATTTTGTCCTTCATTGCTAGAGGGATGGAGTTTAAGACTAAGGAGGTTATGTTGCAATTGTATAAGGTGTTAGTGAGGCCACACCTGGAGTATTGTGTTCAGTTTTGGTCTCCTTACTTGAGAAAGGACGTACTGGCACTGGAGGGTGTGCAGAGGAGATTCACTAGGTTAATCCCAGAGCTGAAGGGGTTGGATTATGAGGAGAGGTTGAGTAGACTGGGACTGTACTCATTGAAATTTAGAAGGATGAGGGGGGATCTTATAGAAACATTTAAAATTATGAAGGGAATAGATAGGATAGATGCGGACAGGTTGTTTCCACTGGCGGGTGAAAGCAGAACTAGGGGACATAGCCTCAAAATAAGGGGAAGTAGATTTAGGACTGAGTTTAGGAGGAACTTCTTCACCCAAAAGGGTTGTGAATCTATGGAATTCCTTGCCCAGTGAAGCAGTTGAGGCTCCTTCATTACATGTTTTTAAGGTAAAGATAGATAGTTTTTTGAAGAATAAAGGGATTAAGGGTTATGGTGTTCGGGCCAGAAAGTGGAGCTGAGTCCACAAAAGATCAGCCATGATCTCATTGAATGGCGGAGCAGGCTCGAGGGGCCAGATGGCCTACTCCTGCTCCTAGTTCTTATGTTCTAAGAGCTGGGTGGGGAGTTGGAGGCCAGGTTATGGGAGAAGGCCCTGAGGAGAGTTAATGCATCCTCGTCATGCACCAGGCTCAGGCTGATACAGTTTAAGGTGGTGTCCATTGTGCACATGACGGTGGCCTGGATGAGCAGGTTCTTTGAGGGGGTGGAGGATTGGTGTAGACGCTGTGCAGGGTCTCCTGCGAACCATGTCCATAGATTTTGGGCATGTTTGAGGTTGAGGGACTTCTGGTAAGGGTTTGCTGATGTCATGTCAGAGGTACTAAATCTGAGGGTGGAGCTGGGTCCAGGGGTTTTTCAGTGTGTTGGAAGATCCAGGAGTCCAGGGGTGAGAGAGGCCGATATCCTCTCAGTGGGTGGTCTAACAGGGCGAGCAGTGGGTGGGTGGGTGGTCTAACAGGGCGAGCAGTGGGTGGGTGGTCTAACAGGACGAGCAGTGGGTGGGTGGTCTAACAGGACGAGCAGTGGATGGGTGGGTGGTCTAACAGGACGAGCAGTGGGTGGGTGGTCTAACAGGACGAGCAGTGGGTGGATAGTCTAACAGGACGAGCAGTGGGTGGGTGGGTGGGTGGTCTAACAGGACGAGCAGTGGGTGGATAGTCTAACAGGACGAGCAGTGGGTGGGTGGGTGGTCTAACAGGAGGAGCAGTGGGTGGGTGGGTGGTCTAACAGGACGAGCAGTGGGTGGTCTAACAGGAAGAGCAGGAAGTGGGTGGAATAACAGGAAGAGCAGTGGGTGGGTGGGTGGGTGGTCTAACAGGACGAGCAGTGGGTGGGTGGGTGGTCTAACAGGACAAGCAGTGGGTGGGTGGTCTAACAGGATGAGCAGTGGGTGGGTGGGTGGTCTAACAGGACGAGCAGTGGGTGGGTGGGAGGTCTAACAGGACGAGCTGTGGGTGGGTGGGAGGTCTAACAGGACGAGCAGTGGGTGGGTGGGTGGTCTAACAGGACGAGCAGTGGGTGGGTGGTCTAACAGGGCGAGCAGTGGGTGGGTGGGTGGTCTAACAGGACGAGCAGTGGGTGGGTGGTCTAACAGGACGAGCAGTGGGTGGGTGGTCTAACAGGACGAGCAGTGGGTGGGTGGTCTAACAGGACGAGCAGTGGGTGGGTGGTCTAACAGGACGAGCAGTGGGTGGGTGGTCTAACAGGACGAGCAGTGGGTGGGTGGTCTAACAGGACGAGCAGTGGGTGGGTGGTCTAACAGGACGAGCGGTGGGTGGGTGGTCTAACAGGAAGAGCAGTGGGTGGGTGGGTGGTCTTAACAGGAAGAGCAGTGGGTGGGTGGGTGGTCTAACAGGACGAGCAGTGAGTGGGTGGTCTAACAGGAAGAGCAGTGCGTGGGTGGGTGGTCTAACAGGACGAGCAGTGGGTGGGTGGGTGGTCTAACAGGACAAGCAGTGGGTGGGTGGTCTAACAGGATGAGCAGTGGGTGGGTGGGTGGTCTAACAGGACAAGCAGTGGGTGGTCTAACAGGACGAGCAGTGGGTGGTCTAACAGGATGAGCAGTGGGTGGGTGGTCTAACAGGACGAGCAGTGGGTGGGTGGGTGGTCTAACAGGACGAGCAGTGGGTGGGTGGGTGGTTTAACAGGACAAGCAGTGGGTGGGTGGTCTAACAGGACGAGCAGTGGGTGGGTGGTCTAACAGGACAAGCAGTGGGTGGGTGGGTGGTCTAACAGGACAAGCAATGGGTGGGTGGGTGGTCTAACAGGACGAGAGTGGGTGGGTGGTCTAACAGGACGAGCAGTGGGTGGGTGGTCTAACAGGACGAGCAGTGGGTGGGTGGTCTAACAGGACGAGCAGTGGGTGGGTGGTCTAACAGGTAGAGCAGTGGGTGGGTGGTCTAACAGGACGAGCAGTGAGTCGTTCGGGCACCTTCAGCATTTTTTTTCAGGAGAACAAAGTCCCCAACAGGAAGCCATTAGCAGAGTAGGCAGTACAGGAACTGGAAGAAAAGCTTCCACACCAAGAGCCACATGGAGGCCCTTTGGTACCTGTCTCCCTGTCCACTGAAATGCCTTCCTGTGGCTGGATTTGGGACACCGAGACCAGTTCACCAATGGACAGATCCCCCTGTCAGAAAGGACACACCTTGAGATCCAACTTCAGCACAGTGACGGGAAATCTTTACTTAATTAAGCTTTACTTCATTCTTTGTGGTGGAAGGTGATGGGGAGAGGGCAAGAATTGACAAGATGACCTGGAGGTGACAGGGGCTAGAGGTGATAGGTGAGGGTAAAACTGGAGGTGATTGGGGAGAGGGGCAGTAGCTGGAGGTGTTAGCAGAGGGAGAGTGGAGCTGGAGGAGATAGTGGAGGGGGTGGGGGAAGGAGCTGGAGGAGATAGCAGAGGGTGACTGCAGCTGGAGGTGACAGTGGAGGGGGGCTGGAGCTGGAGGGGGACTGGAGATAGCGGAGGGGGAAGGAGCTGGAGGAGATAGCGGAGGGAGCCTGGAGCTGGAGGAGATAGCGGAGCGGGCTGGAGCTGGAGAAGATAGCGGAGGGGGAAGGAGCTGGAGGAGATAGAGGAGGGAGCCTGGAGCTGGAGGAGATAGCGGAGCGGGCTGGAGCTGGAGGAGATAGCGGAGCGGGCTGGAGCTGGAGGAGATAGTGGAGGGGGAAGGAGCTGGAGAAGATAGAGGAGGGAGCCTGGAGCTGGAGGAGATAGCGGAGGGGGAAGGAGCTGGAGGAGATAGCGGAGGGGGAAGGAGCTGGAGGAGATAGCGGAGGGGGAAGGAGCTGGAGGAGATAGCGGAGGGGGAAGGAGCTGGAGGAGATAGCGGAGGGAGAGTGGAGCTGGAGGAGATAGTGGAGGGGGAAGGAGCTGCAGGAGATAGCGGAGGGGGAAGGAGCTGGAGGAGATAGCGGAGGGGGAAGGAGCTGGAGGAGATAGCGGAGGGGGAAGGAGCTGGAGGAGATAGTGGAGGGGGAAGGAGCTGGAGGAGATAGCGGAGGGGGAAGGAGCTGGAGGAGATAGCGGAGGGGGAAGGAGCTGGAGGAGATAGTGGAGGGAGCTGGAGGAGATAGCGGAGGGGGAAGGTGCTGGAGGAGATAGCGGAGGGAGAGTGGAGCTGGAGGAGATAGCGGAGGGAGTGGAGCTGGAGGAGATAGCAGAGGGGGAAGGAGCTGGAGGAGATAGCAGAGCTGGAGGAGATAGTGGAGGGACACTGGAGCTGGAGGAGATAGCGAAGGGGGAAGGAGCTGGAGGAGATAGCGGAGTGGAAAGGAGCTGGAGGAGATAGCGGAGGGGGGAGGAGCTGGAGGAGATAGCGGAGGGGGAAGGTGCTGGAGGATATAGCGGAGGGAGAGTGGAGCTGGAGGAGATAGCGGAGGGGGAAGGTGCTGGAGGAGATAGCGGAGGGAGAGTGGAGCTGGAGGAGATAGCGGAGGGAGTGGAGCTGGAGGAGATAGCAGAGGGGGAAGGAGCTGGAGGAGATAGCAGAGCTGGAGGAGATAGTGGAGGGACACTGGAGCTGGAGGAGATAGCGGAGGGGGGAGGAGCTGGAGGAGATAGCGGAGTGGGAAGGAGCTGGAGGAGATAGCGGAGGGGGGAGGAGCTGGAGGAGATAGCAGAGGGGGAAGGAGCTGGAGGATATAGCGGAGGGAGTGTGGAGCTGGAGGAGATAGTGGAGGGGGCTGGAGCAGATAGTGGAGGGGGCTGGAGCTGGAGGAGATAGCGGAGGGGGAAGGATCTGGAGGAGATAGCGGAGGGAGCCTGGAGCTGGTGATGATTTTGCGTTTGACAAGGCGCCTCATGGCAGACAGGTAAAGTCACACGGGCTCAGAGGTGAGATGGCTACAGAACTGGCTCGGTCACAGAAGGCAAAGGGTAGCAGTTAAAGGGTGTTTTTTCCGAATGGAAGGTTGTGACTAGTGGTATTCCACGGCGATCTGTGCTGGGGCCTCTGTTGTTTGTAATATACATAAACGATTTGGAGGAAAATGTAGCCAGTCTGATTAGTAAGTTCGCGGATGTTACAAAGGTTGGTGGAGAGGCAGATAGTGTTGAGGATTATCAGAGGATACACAGGATATAGATATGATGTGGAGATGCCGGCGTTGGACTGGGGTGAGCACAGTAAGAAGTCTTACAACACCAGGTTAAAGTCCAACAGGTTTGTTTCAAACACGAGCTTTCGGAGCACGGCTCCTTCTTCAGGTGAATGGAAAGGCTTGTTCCAGAAATGTTTATATAGACACAGTCAGAGATGCCCCGGATATAGATAGGTTGGAGACTTGGGCAGAGAAATGGCAAATGGAGTTTAATCCGGACAGATGTAAGGTCATGCATTTTGGTAGGTCTAACATAGAGGGGAAATATACCATAAATGGCAAAGCTCTTCAGAATATAGAAAGTCAGAGAGATCTGGATGTACAGGTTCACAGATCTTTGAAAATGTAAGACAAGTGGACAAAGTAGTCAAGAAAGCATACAGAATGCTTGCCTTCATTGGACGGGACAGCAAGTATAAAAACTGTCAAGTCACGCTACAGTTGTATAGAACCTTGGTACGGCCGCACTTGGAATATTGAGCACAATTCTGGTCGCCACATTACCAGAAGGATGTGGGAGTTTTGGAAATGGTGCAGAGGTTTACCAGGATGTTGTCTGGTCCGGAGGGTGTTAGCTATGTGGAGAGGCTGAATAGACTTGGACTGCTTTCATTAGAACAATAGAGGTTGAGCGATGACCTGATAAGAGGTCTACAAGATTATGAGGGGCATGGATAGAGTGGATGGGCAGGCACTCTTTCCCAGGGTGGAAGGGTCAGTCACTGGGGGCCATATGTTTAAGGTCCGTGCAGCAAAGCTTCGAGGATATGTGAGGCAGCATTTTTTAGATGAGGGTAGTGAGTGCCTGGAACGCGTCGCCAGGGGAGGTTGTGGAAGCAGATACATTAACAGCGTTCAAAAGGCATCTTGACAAACACATGGATAGGATGGGTATAGAGGGCTGAGGGTTTTGACCAAGGTGGTATCATGACCTGTAGAGGCTCGGAGGGCTGAAGGGCCTGTTCCTGTGCTGTAATGTTCTTTGTACACCCTCAAATAATTCCCGAGGTGATGGGGACTGGAGCTGGAAGATATAGGGCCTGTTGCTGAGGCAAGATCCCAGGTTCCTGGTCCCAGGTTCGATTCCCGGCTGGGTCACTGTCTGTGCGGAGTCTGCACGTCCTCCCCGTGTGTGCGTGGGTTTCCTCCGGGTGCTCCGGTTTCCTCCCACAGTCCAAAGATGTGCGGGTTAGGTGGATTGGCTATGCTAAATTGCCCGTAGTGTCCTAAAAAGTAAGGTTAAGGGGGGGACTGTTGGGTTACGGGTATAGGGTGGATATGTGTGTTTGAGTAGGGTGATCATGGCTCGGCACAACATCGAGGGCCGAAGGGCCTGTTCTGTGCTGTACTGTTCTATGTTCTAAGACTGAAATCCGTCATGAGGGAGACACAGTTTTGTCAAGAGGTAGGGTGGAGTACAGTTACTTTAAACTGCCCCAATCTCCCCACTAACTTCCCCGTTTATAAATGATGTGTATTTTCCTCAGCCCTTAATTGGGAATGTTCCAATCCTCTATTAATAACTTGCACAGAAAACTTGAGGTATGGTTAAATAAAAAGGGTTGGTTTATTTTTACACACACAGGCAGGCGAGAGGCGTTTCACAATGTGGCATAATAAATGGGGGATAAGGAAAAAGGAAAAGGGTCTGGGCACAGCCGCAAGATTTAAGGTTCTGTCCACAGTGTGGAATCAGACTGGAATCTAACGGAAGGCTCCTTCCAAGGGCACGTTGGCAGATTTTAGAATGATCGGTCTTTCCAGAGCGAGACTTCCATGATGGGAGAAAGGTTCGTACGTGAGTCAAGTCTTGGAGGTATGAAGGTTCCAGTAGTTGCTTTGATCAGGGTCAGAGTTGTTTTTGTTACCACCTGCTTGATGGTCGACAGCACAGACTGTTTTCCTGGGGTCCTGTTCACACTGGAGGACAATTCCACCAGTGCAGCTTGGGAGAAGTCATGCCACATACTTCCTCGATGTTGGACAAAGGATGTCTGGAATCTCGGTGTTTGACTGGAGTGAGGATTTATTTTGTTTTTGGAGACACTGGTTCAATTTAGCTAAATGAAGCCCTCATATTGAAACCACTGCATTAGAAGAGTCAATGCTTAGGCCATAGGCACCATTATGGGTGTTTAGGACCTGCGAAGGTTTGCCTTTGTTAAGAGTTTGGCTGGAGCAGGCCCACTGTCTGCCGGGTTGGAATATAATATTTATGCTCTGCTAGGAGAGTTACATTCCAGACATTTTAATTGCTTCCCATCGTTACTTTGAAACTACTGGAAGGCAGCACGTGACTAGTTGTTGCCATCTTGTCAGCTCGGCCCTTGTCCATTTTGAAAAGCAAAAAAAATTACTTTTTCACACCTCGCCCATGACAGCTTTAATGAGATTGTGTAATTCAGTGAACAGTGACGTCTGGGTAAGTTGCTGAAAAATCCATAGCATCGGTTGCATCTGCCATTTATTGTATGGTGTTCACAGTTTGCCTGTTAATTCACATGTATCATCTTTTGTTGATTCTGAATGTTAAGAGCACAAGATTAATATTTCATAATTGTTTTAATATACAAAGTCAGACACATGTATTTTGTTTCTTCAAAAACCATGGAACCTCGTGGATTTTTTAATGCATTTCAACTTTTCCTCATTGCCAACCAACACCCTCCACCCAACAAAATCAAAATCCGTATTTACAAACATTTTGATTTTCTGATAAAAAGTGCTCATCTCTCAGTGTTAAGCATTTTGGGGATGTAGTGCTGTTTTTTTTTTAAATTCTATTCATTTTTTGATTTTCTTGAAGAAAGCACAAATCTTAGCTAAATATTTTTTATGATTATACTATTATTTTCTGCACGTCAAACAGAAATTAAGAACATTTGCTTAACTCAGAGTTCAATACTTTTTCTGACATACTGCCATTTTTACCAATGCCTCCCATGAACGCCTCGCAAAATCATTTTTGATTTTCCTTTCACAAGTGTTGACTAAACACGTCTTGGTGGTGTATTTCTGAATACTCCAAGAAATTGAGTCATTTTGAAAAGTAATTTTCTTGCAAACTATGCTAATACTACTTCAAATCCGCTTTTGTGTTATACCGATGTTTTTCTTGCAAAATGTTGTGATGCACCGCTATTTTTCTGAATGTTCATAGAATGCCTACAATGCATCAGCCCATCGAGTCTTTACCAACCCTTTGAAAGAGTACAGTAAGAAATCTTACAACACCAGGTTAAAGTCCAACAGGTTTGTTTCAAACACTCGCTTTCGGAGCACTGCTCCTTCCTCAGTGCTCTGAAAGCTAGTGTTTGAAACAAACCTGTTGTACTTTAACCTGGTGTTGTAAGACTTCTTACTGTGTTCACCCCAGTCCAACGCCGGCATCTCCACATCTTTGAAAGAGTGCCCTACCTCGGCCCATGCCCCCATCCTATCCCCACTGAAACATCTGGACACTAAGGGGTAATTTAGCATGGCCAATCCACCTAACCTGCACATCTTTCAACAGTGGGAGGAAACTGGAGCACCCGGAGGAAACCCACGCAGACACAGGGAGAACATGCAGACTCCACAGACAGTCACCCGAGTTTGGAATTAAACCTAGGACCCTGGAGCTGTGAGGCAGCCGTGCTAACCATTGTGCCACACCCCCCTCAGAAAAGTTTCTGGATTAGGAAAGGTTCTGATTTTTTTTTCAAAAACTGTTAATCTTGACGAGTTACAAGATTTTTTGTGATGCAGTGCTATTTTTAATGTTTTTGGGAAGTTTTGATTTTCTTGCAAGAACTGCTCATCTCTCTAAAAACTCTCCTCCGTGTACCTGCTGCATCTATGAAGTGGGAAAAATGAGAGTTGCTTTGAAACTTATGGCATGAAGTGCTCACTTGACTGAGTGAAATTATTTTTATGATGTTTTTAAGAACAAAAACCTCTCCTGTACAAAACAAAAGATTGTTTGAAACACTATTTTCTTGCACAAAGGGCTTATATCTCTTAGTTAAGTTGATGGCCTATTTTTATGAACTTTCAATAGTTTGCATAGTTCTCGAGACGTCTTTTAACTTTCTTGCAAAGAAATGCTTATTTTAATAAATCTATTTTCATCGACCTGTTTCCGGAATGATCAAAAACTCCTTTTGAAGGATTTTTATATTCTTTCCCATCACATTTATGAATGTTGTTACAAGTAGCAAATTTTTATGATTCACATGTTTTACAGCGTTTAGTTTTGGGAATTGAATTTTTAAATTCAAGATAAATGGAAAAAACCTGGATTCGAGAAACTAGCCATTCCAGACATGCCACGTTAGCGCAAGGAGAGATTACAGGGAGGTTTTTATTTGCTTTTTTCTTGTGTGATTTCTCACAGTTGAATTCAGCTTTGGTGCAGTTTGGAGACAGGCCAAGTTGGAACCAGTAGCAGAGGAATATCAGAAACTAGGGGCATTTCTGACTTGGAATCATGAAGCAAGAACACAGTGAAGCCCATGCTTTAACTGAGGAGTCCACAATCAGAAAAGTACAGGAGAGGTTTTTGTATAAAACATGAAATCACATGGTATAATTCTTTCAATTAATAATTGGGTGTTAGAATTCCTTTTCTGGCCCCAGGTGAAATAGTAACAATGCCCAAAAAATGTCCAGTCATTTTTGAGATGTTTTCATTTTCTTTCATCAAGGCTTACCTGTTAAAGCTAAAACATTTTTCTTTCCTTTGCTAACGCATTATGAAACACCAAAGATATTGCGCTGATTTTGTTCCAAAGAGTTTTGTTCACCTCACTTCCATGTCCGAATTTTATGTATGTACAAAAACATTTTGTACAAACTGGCAAGTCACGCTGCAGTCACCTTGGTACGGCCACATTTGGAATATTGCGCACAATTTTGGTCGCCACACTACCAGAAGGATGTGGAGGCTTTGGAGAGGGTGCAGAGGAGGTTTACCAGGATGTTGCCTGGTCTGGAGGGTGTTAGCTATGTGGAGAGGCTGAACAGATTCGGACTGTTTTCATTAGAAAGATGGAGGTTAAGGGGTGACCTGATAGAGGTCAACAAGATTATGAGGGGCACTCTTTCCCAGTCACTATGGGGAATAGGTTTAAGGTCTGTGCAGTAATGTTTAGAGGAGACGTGCGAGGCAGGTTTTTTTACGCAGAGGGTGGCGAGTGCCTGGAATGCGTTGCCAGGGGAGGTTGTGGAAGCAGATACATTAACGCCATTCAAAAGGCATCTCGACAAATACATGGATAGGATGGTAGAGAGGGATACGGCACAAGGAAGTGAAGTGTTGAGGGTTTTGGCCAAGGTTGGTATCATGACCGGTACAGGCTTGGAGGCCGAGGGGCCTGTCCCTGTGCTGTACTGTTCTTACAGAGGGATGAAGGGAAGAAAACCATGGGAGAAATCAAAGTGGACAATTCTGGCATGGAGCTTAAGCTGGGGGCTGAATGATAGCATTTAGCACCATCTGTTCTCTGAAATCAATACTATATATGTTATGTTCCCTCTGAGCTCAGCAGTGTTTGAAACTGTGCGTTCCTTGAACAGGGTATGTCGGCACTGTACGTTCTCCAAATGGAATCATGCCAGTCTTCTGCATTCCCAAACTCAGTAATGTCAGCAGTGCCTGTTTCTCTCCCAGATGCTGCCTGACCTGGAGTATTTCAACAATTTTCTGCTTTTATTTCAGATTTCAAGCACGTGCAGTATTTTGTTTTTGTATTCCTTCATACCTTTCATAGAATCCCTACAGTGCAGAAGGAGGCCATTCGGCCCAATGAGTCTGCACCAACCCTCCAGCAGAGCAACCTACCTAGGCCCACTCCTTACCCCATCCCCATATCCCCGCCTTACCTTTTGGATTCTAAGGGGTAATTTATCACGGCCAATCTACCCAACCTGCACATCTTTGGACTGCGGGAAGAAAACGGAGCACCCGGAGCTAACCCACGCAGACACAGGGAGAATGTGCAGACGCCGCACAGACAGTGACCCAAGGCCGGAATTCAAGTTGGGTCCCTGGCTCTCAGAGGCAGCAGTGCTAACCATGCCATACCTGCAGGTTACAGTGAAATTTAATGGGCATGAATGAGCTGATAATCAATAGAGATTGCCAAATTAGCAGCCCTCGGAATTAAGACAAGGGACACAATCACAATTATCAGCTCTAACAGGACAATGGGTGAAGCTATTGTAAGAATTAAAGCTTCCCCCATTAATAATAGGAACAATAATATTATAGTAATGAATGAGGAAGTAATTACAGGGAAGAAATTCCAAATCCACAGAGTTACAGGACTTTCCGTGTCAGTATGTGTGCTGTTACTTAAATATGTCTGACTGAAGGGTTGAAGTGTAATGCACATTCTATTTCATTGCAAATACATTCCACAACAAAAAAATAGGAAATCCACCAGTTGTTACAGTTGCTGTATTCTGTGCGTAACTTGCAACAAGCATTTTTCTCATCAGACACAGGTAAAGACATTACATCCTGATACATATTACACAGTCCAAAAAAAATTCTCCACCTCTCAAACAAGTTTAGAAAAACACAAAAAAAAGATAAATAAAACAAGAAACTTCTGCAAAAAATCTAAACAACCTAGTATCTTACAGCAAAACCTGCATAAATACATAAAATGACTGGGCACCTCGGAGGAATGTGTTTGTTCCCGTTAGTTTAGCTGGGTCCCAAGGCATAATTGGTGCATGCACTCCATTAAATGTCAGCTCAGGTGTGCACATTTTGAGGTATCTTTGCTCAACGAGGGAGCTCTGTACAAATACAGCATCTGAAAAGATCTCTGCAGCAGGGGACTTTCAACCAAAACAGACTCCAGATGGTGCAGGAAAGACATTAACAGTTAAAAACTGTCAACACCTGACTGTGACACGCCCTACACTTTCACACAAAGGGCCAGCTGTTAAGTTCATCAAAATATGCTAGAAGTGCCTCAAAAGAAAAGTCAAATTTCAAACTGACTAAACAAGTTTCAATATAATTAAAACAACTTTAAAAGAAGGTGTGAACGATTAAATACTTAACTTTTAAAAGTAATGACATTTTTGCCTTCTCGCTGAAGAGCTGAACAGCTTGCGAGTCCCCGAGGGTGATGTATTGTGGAAACAAACTCGCTTCTCCCCCCTTACACACCACTTTGTTTTCCCCACCACCACCCAGCTCCTTTTCAATTTCTCTCCAAGTTTCCTCTCTACCAGGTCCCTATTGGTCCCCCGTACACCTCCTGCCTCTCTTCACAGCTACCCTTCTTGCGGTTCCCCCATCCCACTACGCCAGCTCCACCAGATATGAGGGGGTTACTTTTCACACATCGTGGAGCACAGAATTGTCTCTAACTTCACTTTTTTCACAACACTATTCTTAACCATATTCTTCACACCGGTCCTTCAAAATGTGGGTGTGTGGCAGTTTTGGCAGAGTGCTGTGCACATCAGTTATGGCCATGGTCCTCTTTAAAGCAAATAACTTGACAATACTTCCATGAAAGTCAGTAACATGGGATTAGCTGCTGTCCTTTGAATCCTCCAAGAAAGATGTGGCAGTGTATATCCCAGACAGCTCTTGTCCACTTCCTCGGAAGTCAGGGGCCACTTGCCTGGTGCATGCAGTACAGATGTAATCCTCATTCTCTGCCATCTCAGAAGAGACACCCACACAGACCTGATGGAACCATTCGTCACAGCCGCCATCGCATTGCACCCAGTCAACCTGCAACGCACAAACCCAGGAAATATTATATGCAAAATATTTCATTTATATAAAAAAATACGATTTCTACTCATTCATTTCCTTTTCAATACCTGGAAAGTGAGGGTTGGTTCTCTGGAGAGTGAGAATGGGAATTAATAGCACATAATAAGGAAATGGTGGATAAAATTAAAAAAAACAAATATTTACATCTGTCTCCACTATGTAAATCAGGAGGAGAGAGGGGAACTTGCCTGAAATTACAATCACTAGGGTACTTTAACTTTCCCAACATTGACAAGGACAGCCATAGCATTAGGAGCTTGGATGGAGAGGCATTTGTCAAGTATATTCAGGAGGAATTTCTCATTCAGTACGTAGATGGCCCAAATAGAGAGGGGGCAAAACCTGACTTCCTTTTGGAAAATAAGGAAGGGCAGGTGACAGAAGTGTAATGAGGGATCACTTTGGGTCCAGTGACCATAATTCCATTAGTTTTTAAATAGCTGTGGAGAATGATAGGTCTGGCCCAAAAGTTTAAATTCAAATTGGGGCAAGGTCAATTTTGATGATATTAGACAGGAACTTTCAAATGGATTGGGGGAGTCTGTTGGCAGGCAAAGGGACA
This sequence comes from Scyliorhinus canicula, assembly GCF_902713615.1. Taxonomy (NCBI): domain Eukaryota; kingdom Metazoa; phylum Chordata; class Chondrichthyes; order Carcharhiniformes; family Scyliorhinidae; genus Scyliorhinus; species Scyliorhinus canicula. The sequence continues at coordinate 84,939,799 of NC_052165.1, read as the reverse complement.
GCTGGTAAGTGGGAGGTTTTCAAAAGTGTGTTAACCAGGGTTCAGGGTAAGCACATTCCTTTTAGAGTGAAGGGCAAGGCTGGTAGAAGTTGGGAACCCTGGATGACTCGGGATATTGAGGCCCTGGTCAAAAAGAAGACATGCATAGGCAGCTGGGATCAAGTGGATCCCTTGAATAATATAAAGGTTGTTGGAGTAGAGTTAAGACAGAAATCAAGAGGGCAAAAAGGGAACATGAGATTGCTTTGGCAGACAAGGCAAGGAGAATCCAAAAGCTTCTACAAATACACAAAGGGCAAAAGTGTAACTAGGGAGAGATTAGGGCCTCTTAAGGGTCTACAAGGTCACCTATGTGCGGATCAACAAGAGATGGGGGAGATCCTAAATGAATATTTCTCACTGGTATTTACTGTTCAGAAAGACATGGATGTTAGGGAATTTGGGGAAATAAATAATGATGTCTAGAGGAGTGTACATATTACAGAGAAGGAGGTGCTGGAAGCCTTAAAGTGCATCAAGGTGCATGAAATGCATCCAAGAAAGTTGTGGGAGGCGAGGGAGGAAATTGCGGGTCCCCGAGCAGAGATTTTTGAATCGGTGACAGCCACCGGTGAGGTGCCTGAAGATCGGAGGGCACCAAATGTTGTGCCTTTGTTTCAGAAGGGCTGCAGTAATAAGCCTGTGAGTCTCACAGGCCGGTGAGTCTAACGTCTGTGGTTGGTTAGAAGGTATTCTGAGAGACAGGATCTACAGGCATTTAGAGAGGCAAGGACTGATTAGAGACAGTCAGCATGGCTGAGTGGAAAATCTGGTCTCACGAATTTGATTGAGTTTTTTGAAGGGATAACCAAGAAGGTAGAGGGCACTGCAGTCAACGTTGTCTACATGGACTTTAGCAAGGCCTTTGACAAGGTACTGCATGGTAGGTTGTCGCAAAAGGTTACATCTCAGAAGCACAAAGGGACTTGGGAATCTTTGTTCACGATTCTCTTAAGGTTAGGGCCTCACGGTAGCATGGTGGTTAGCATCAATGCTTCACAGCTCCAGGGTCCCAGGTTCGATTCCCGGCTGGGTCACTGTCTGTGTGGAGTCTGCACGTCCTCCCCGTGTGTGCGTGGGTTTCCTCCGGGTGCTCCGGTTTCCTCCCACAGTCCAAAGATGTGCAGGTTAGGTGGATTGGCCATGCTAAATTGCCCGTAGTGTAAGGTTAATGGGGGGATTGTTGGGTTACGGGTATACGGGTTACGTGGGTTTAAGTGGGGTGATCATTGCTCGGCACAACATCGAGGGCCGAAGGGCCTGTTCTGTGCTGTACTGTTCTATGTTCTATGTTCTATGTTAATGTGCAGGTTCAGACAGCAGTTAAGGCGGCAAATGAAATGTTATCATTCATGTCAAGAGGGCTAGAATACAAGATCAAGGATGTACTTCTGAGACTGAATAAGGCTCTGGTCAGACCCCATTTGGAGTATTGTGAGCAGTTTTGGGCCCTGTATCTAAGTAAGGATGTGCTGGCCTTGGAAAGGGTCCAGAGGAGGTTCACAAGAATGATCCCTGGAATGAAGAGCTTGTCATATGAGGAACGGCTGAGGACTCTGGGTCTGTATTCGTTGGAGTTTAGAAGGACAAGGGGGAATCTTATTAAAACTTACAGGATACTGCGAGGTCTGGATAGAGTGGAGAGGATATTTCCACTTGTCGGAAAAAGTAGAACCAGAAGACACCATTTCAGACTAAAGGGACGATCCTTTAAAACAGAGATGAGGAGGAATTTCTTCAGCCAGAGGGTGGTGAATCTATGGAACTCTTTGCCGCAGAAGGCTGTGGAGGCCAAATCACCGAGTGTCTTTAAGACAGAGATAGATAGGTTCTTGATTAATAAGGGGATCGGGGTTAAGGGGAGAAGGCAGGAGAATGGGGATGAGAAAATATCAGTCATGATTGATGGGGGAGCGGACTCGATGGGCTGAGTGGCCTAATTTTGCTCCTATGTCTTATAGGATCCAGGGTGAGGTAGCCAATTGGATACAAAATTGGCTTGACAACAGAAGACAAAGGGTGGTTGTGGAGGGTTGTTTTTCAAACTGGAGGCCTGTAACCAGCAGTGTGCCTCAGGGACCAGTGCTATTTGGGTGGACTGTTATTTGGTATTTATATTAATGATTTGGATGAGAATTTAGGAGGCATGGTAAGTTTGCAGATGACACCAAGATTGGTGGCATCGTGGACAGTGAAGAAGGTTATCTAGGATTGCAACGGGATCTTGATCAATTGAGACAGTGGGCCGATAAATGGCAGATGGAATTTAATTTAGATAAATATGAGGTGATGCATTTTGGTTGATCGAATCAGGACAGGACCTACGCAGTTAATGGTAGGGAGTTGGGGAAGAGTTATCTAGAAGTACAGGTTCATAGCTCCTTGACATTGGAGTCACAGGTGGACAGGGTGGTGAAGAAGGCATTCGGCATGCTTGGTTTTATTGGTCAGATCATTGAATACAGGAATTGGGATGTCTTGTTGAAGTTGTACAAGACATTAGTAAGGCATGAATACTGTGGACAGTTCTGGCCATCCTATTATAGAAAGGATATTATTAAACTAGAACGAGTGCAGAAAATATTTATGAGGCTGCCACCGGGACTTGATGGTTTGAGTTATAAGAGGAGGTTGGATAGACTGGGACTTTTTTTCCCTGGAGCTTAGGGGTGATCTTATAGAGATCTATAAAATAATGAGAGTCATTGATAAGGTAGATAGACAACATATTTGCCCAAAGGTAGGGGAGTCTAAAACTAGAGGGAACAGGTTTAAGGTGAGAGGGAAAGGTACAAAAGGGTCCAGAGAGGCAATTTCTTTACAGAGTGTAGTGGGGGCCTGGAACCAGCTGCCAGAGGCAGTTGTACAGGCGGGTACAATTTTGTTTTTTAAAAAGCATTTGAACAGTTATATGCGTAAGGTGGGTACAGAGGGATATGGGCCAAAAGCGGGCAATTGGGACTAGCTTAGTGGTAAAAACTGGGCAGCATGGACAGGTTGGGACGAAGGGCCTGTTTTCATGCTGTAAACCTCTATGACTAGGGAAGCGGTACTGAGCAGACGGATGGCGCTGTGGCTGACAAGCCTCTGGGTCCCGATGAACATCATCCTGGGGTCTGAAAAGTGGTTGTTAATGCGATTGCAGATGCATTAGTGTTAATTTATTGATGTTCTTTCAAGGAGTAACATATGTTGAAGATGGAGGGGAGCCGGTAGATGTACTGTGCTTGGATTTCTAGAAAGCACTTTTTAAAAATAAATTCAGAGTACCAAATTATTTTTTTTCCAATTAAGGGGCAATTTAGCGTGGTCAATCCACTGACCCTGCGCATCTTTTTAGGTTGTGGGGGTGAGACCCACGTAGTCACGGGGAAAATGTGCAAACTCCACACGGACAGGGGCCCGGGGCCGGGATCGAACCTGGGTCCTTGATGCCGTGAAGTAATCATTTTTAAAAAAAAATAATTTTTATTGAAATTTTTACAAAATATAAACATCTCAACTCTATTTACAAAACAACCGCGGGAACACCCCAAGAACAATACTCACCCAACTTCAAAAGCAACTACAAACAAAAGAAAAAAAAAACCAAAAGAACACCCAAACAACAAAAGGGAAAGAGATAACACCCGCCACATCCCACAAACCCATGCACACGGTTCTCCCTCCCACCGATCCAAACCCCCCCGGGTTGCTGCTGCTGCCGGCCTATTTCCCTACCGTTCCGCCAGGAAGTCCAGGAAAGGCTGCCACCCCCTAAAGAACCCTTGTACTGATCCCCTCAGGGCAAATTTCACTTTCTCCAATTTAACGAACCCCGCCATATCATTGATCCAGGCCTCCACGCTTGGGGGCCTCGCATCCTTCCATTGGAGCAAGATCCTCCGCCGGGCTACTAGGGACGCAAAGGCCAGAACACCGGCCTCTTTCGCCTCCTGCACTCCCGGCTCCACTGCAACCCCAAAAATTGCGAGTCCCCAGCCTGGCTTGACCCTGGATCCCACCACCCTCGACACCGTCCTTGCTACCCCCTTCCAAAACTCCCCCACGCTGGGCACGCCCAGAACATATGGGCGTGGTTCGCTGGGCTCCCCGAGCACCTAGCACACCTGTCCTCGCCCCCGAAAAACCTACTCATCCTCGTCCCAGTCATGTGGGCCCTATGCAGCATCTTGAACTGTATGAGGCAAAGCCTCGCACAGGAAGAGAAGGAATTCACTTTCTCCAGGGCATCCGCCCATGTCCCCTCCTCAATCTCCTCACCCAGCTCCTCTTCCCATTTACCCTTCAGTTCCTCCACCGAGGCCTTGTCTACCTCCTGCATTACCCGGTATATGTCCGAAATCCTCCCTCCTCCAACCCACACCCCCGAGAGCAACCGATCCCGCACCCCTCATGGGGGCAGCAAGGGGAACCCCTCCACCTGCTGCCTAACAAACGCCCTCACCTGCATGTACCTAAACATGTTCCCCGGGGGGAGCCCAAACTTCCCCTCTAACTCCCCCAAGCTCGCGAACCTCCCCTCCACAAACAGGTCCCTCAACCTCCTAACCCCTGCCCTGTGCCAGCCCAGAAATCCGCCATCAATGCTCCCTGGGACAAACTGATGGTTCCCCAGTATCGGGGCCTCCATCGAGCCCCCCACTTCTCCCCTATGTCGTCTCCATTGCCCCCAAATTTTGAGGGTAGCCGCCACCACCGGGTTCCTGGTATACCTCGTTGGAGGGAGCGGCAGTGGCGCCGTTACCAGCGCCTCCAGGCTCGTGCCTACACAGGACGCCATCTCCATCCTCTTCCATGCTGCCCCTTCCTCGTCCATTACCCACTTACGCACCATCGCTGCCAACAGCCCAATAGCACCCACAGAGGTTGGGCAACGCCAGCCCTCCCATCCCTGCCCCGTTCCAGGAACACCCTTCTCACCCTCGAAGTCCCATGCGCCCACACAAATCCCGTAATACTCCTGTTGACCCTCCTAAAAAAGGCCTTCGGGATAAGGATGGGGAGGTACTGGAACAGGAACAAAAACCTCGGGAGCACCGTCATCTTAACGGACTGCACCCTCCCCGCCAGTGACAGCGGTAACATATCCCACCTCTAAAACTCCTCCTCCATCTGCTCCACCAACCTTGTGAGGTTGAGCTTGTGCAGGGCCCCCCAACTCCCAGCCACCTGGACCCCTAGGTACCTAAAGCTCTTCCCTGCCTGCTTCAGTGGGAGCCTACAAATCCCCTCCTCTTGATCCCCCGGATGCACCACAAACAACTCACTCTTGCCCAGGTTCAACTTATATCCAGAGAAACCCCCGAATTCACTAAGAATCCTCATCACCTCCGTATCCCCCCCACCGGGTCCGCCACATACAGCAACAGGTCGTCCGCATACAGCGACACTCGATGCTCCTCCCCACCCCGCACCAGGCCCCTCCAGTTCCCTGACTCCCTCAATGCCATGGGCTCAATCGCCAACGCGAAGAGCAAGGGGACAGGGGACACCCCTGTCTCGTCCCCCGGTACAGCCGAAAGTACTCCGACCTCCTCTTGATCCCCCGGATGCACCACAAACAACTCACTCTTGCCCAGGTTCAACTTATGGCTACACTCGCCATCGGGGCCTCGTAGAGCAGCCTCACCCACCGGATAAACCCCTCCCCAAACCCAAACCTCTCCAGCACCTCCCACAGATACTCCCACTCAACCCTATCAAAGGCCTTCGCCGCATCCAATGCCACCACTATCTCTGCCTCCCCTTCCATGGCCAGCATCATGACATTGAGGAGCCTTCGCACGTTCGCATTCAACTGCCTTCCCTTCACAAACCTCGTCTGGTCCTCATGAATGACCTCGGGCACGCAATCCTCTATTCTAGTGGCCAGGATCTTTGCCAGCAGCTTAGCGTCGGCGTTTAGCAGCGAAATCGGCCTATATGACCCGCACTGCAGAGGGTCCTTGTCCCGCTTCAGGATCAAGGAAATCAGCGCCCGTGACATAGTTGGGGGCATAGCCCCCCCCCCCCCCCCCCCCCCCCCCTCCCTTGCCTCGTTAAAGGTCCGGACCAACAGGTCCAAATACCTTTTATAAAATTCCACTGGTAACCCATCCGGCCCCGGCACCTTCCCCGACTGCATGCTCCCTATCCCTTTGACCACCTCCTCCAGTTCGATTGGCGCCCCCAGTCCCTCCACCTGCTCCTCCTCCACCCTCGGGAATCGCAGCTTGTCCAAGAAGCGCCCCATTCCACCCCCCTCCACCGGGGGTTCCGACCGGTACAGTTCCCCATAGAAGTCTCTGAAGACCCCATTAACATCTACTCCCCTCCGCACCATCTTCCCAGCCTTATCCGTCACTCCCCCAATCTCCCTGGCCACGTCCCGCTTTCGGAGCTGGTGTGCCAGCATCCTGCTCGCCTTCTCCCCATACTCATACACCGCCCCTTGTGCTTTCCTCCACTGAGCTTCGGCCTTTCTGGTAGTCAATAGGTCGAATCTGGCCTGAAGGCTACGCCTCTCCCAGCAATCCCTCCTCTGGGGCATATCTCCTATCCACCTGCACCATCTCCCCTATCAGTCTCTCCCTCTCCTTCTGCTCCCCCCTCTCCCTATGGGTTCGGATGGAGATCAATTCCCCCCTCATCACCGCCTTCAATGCCTCCCCACTTGGACCTCCCCGTTGTTATTGGCCTCAAGGTACCTCTCGATACACCCCCGAACCCTCTCGGCCACCTCCTCATCTGCCAGCAGCCCCACCTCCAAGCGCCAGAGCGGACGTTGGTCGCTCTCTTCCCCCAGCCCGAGGTCCACCCAGTGCGGGGCATGATCTGAAATGGCAATGGCGGAGTATTCCACATCCTCCACCCTCGAAACCAACCCCCTGCTCAGGACAAATAAAATCAATCCTCAAGTAGGCCTTATGTACGTGGGAGAAAAACGAGTACTCCCTGGCCCTTGGCCTCGCAAACCTCCAGGGATCCACCCCCCCCATCTGGTCCATAAATCCCCTCAATACCTTAGCTGCCGCCGGCCTCCTCCCCGTCCGGGACTTGGATCGATCCAATGGGGGATCCAGTACTGCGTTGAAGTCCCCCCCCCCCATGATCAGGCCCCCCACCTCCAGGTCCAGAATGCGGCCCAACATACGCCGCATAAACCCCACATCGTCCCAATTTGGGGCGTAAACATTCACCAACGCCACCCGCTCCCCCTGCAGCTTACCACTCACCATCACATATCTCCCGCCACTGTCAGCCACCACATTTAACGCCTCAAACGACGCCTTCTTCCCCACCAGGATCGCCACCCCCCTACTCTTCTCATCCAGCCCTGAGTGAAATACTTGGCCTACCCATCCCTTCCTCAGCCGAACCTGGTCCACCACTCTCAGGTGTGTCTCCTGGAGCATGGCCACATCCGCCTTCAGCCTCTTCAGGTGCGCAAATACCCGGGCCCGTTTGACCGGCCCATTCAGCCCCCTCACATTCCAGGTTATCAGCCGGATCAGAGGGCTCCCTGCCCCCCTCCCCTGCCGATTAGCCATACACCATCCCTTGCCCACCCCCGGCCAGCGTCCCCCGCTCTGCCAGTTTCCCACGGCGGCAACTCCCCCCCTCCAGCACCCCCTGCGTCCTCCAGCTCCTTCCTGACCGTTTCAGCAGCAACCCGGTAACCCCCTCCCCCCCCAGGCTAGGACCCCTCCTAGCCCCTCCCTCCATAGCACTCCCGTGAGCCAGCTAACTTCTGCTGACCCCGGCGACTTCCACCCTACCTCCGACTCCTCCCCACGTGGGACTACCCCTCCTCCATCGTGCCCGTCAATGGGTCCTCCTCCCCCCCGCTCTTGCGCGGGAAAAGAAAACAGCCAGCAACGACCCGCGCTTCTCAGCCCCGACCCCGCCCCCACCATCTCCCAGCGCGGGAATCCGTGAAGTAATAATAATAATATAATAAACAGGGGCTGTTTAGCACAGGGCTAAACGCTGGCTTTGAAAGCAGACCAAGGCAGGCCAGCAGCCGTAACAACCTCCCCGAGCAGGCGCTGGAATGTGGCGACGAGGGGCTTTCCACAGTAACTTCATTCGAAGCCTACTTGTGACAATAAGCGATTTTTATTTCATTTCATAATAATATGCTAACCACCCTCTCAGAAAACATTGATAAGGTGTCACATCAAAAGTTATTGTGGAAAATTAAAGCTCATGGTGTAGGTGGTAATGTATTGGATTGAAGATAGGCTGGCTGGCAGAAAACTGGGTCTTGGCCTGATTGGTAAGAGTATCATAGGGGTCTGTACTGGGGCCTCAACATTTTACAATTATCTCAATGACTCGATGAGGGGAGTGAAGGCATGACAGCTAAATTTGAAGACGACAGTCCAAATATGTGCAGGTTAGATGGGTTGGCCATGATAAATTGCCCTTTAGTGTCCAAATTGTCCCTTAGTACAAATAAAAGAGAACAAAGAAAATTACAGCACAGGAACAGGCCCTTCGGCCCTCCCAGCCTGCACCGATCCAGATTCTTTATCTAAACCTGTTGCCTATTTTCCAAGGTCTACTTCCCTCTGTTCCCTGCCTGTTCATATATCTGTCTAGATGCATCTTAAATGATGCTATGGTGCCCGCCTCTACCACCTCAGCTGGCAAAGCGTTCCAGGCACCCACCACCCTCTGCGTAAAAAACTTTCCACGCACATCTCCCTTAAACTTTCCCCCTCTCACTTTGAAATCGTGACCCCTTGTAACTGACACCCCCAATCTTGGAAAAAGCTTGTTGCTATCCACCCTGTCCATACCTCTCAATTTTGTAGACCTCAATCAGGTCCCCCCTCAACCTCCGTCTTTCCAACGAAAACAATCCTAATCTACTCAACCTTTCTTCATAGCTAGCACCCTCCATACCAGGCAACATCCTGGTGAACCTCCTCTGTACCCTCTCTAAATCATCCACATCCTTCTGGTAATGTGGCGACCAGAACTGCACGCAGTATTCCAAATGTGGCCTAACCAAAGTCCTATACAACTGTAACATGACCTGCCTACTCTTGTACTCAATACCCCGTCCGATGAAGGCAAGCATGATGTATGCCTTCTTGTCCACTCTATCAACCTGTGTTGCCACCTTCAGGGTACAATGGACCTGAACTCCCAGATCTCTCTGTACATCAATTTTCCCCAGAACTCTTCCATTGACCATATAGTCCGCTCTTGAATTTGATCTTCCAAAATGCATCACCTCGCATTTCCTGGATTGAACTCCATCTGCCATTTCTCTGCCCAACTCTCCAATCTATCTATATTTTGCTGTAATCTTCGACAGTCCTCCTCGCTATCTGCAACTCCACCAATCTTAGTATAATCTGCAAATTTGCTAATCAGACCACCTATACCTTCCTCCAGATCATTTATGTATATCACAAACAACAGTGGTCCGAGCACGGATCCCTGTGGAACACCACTAGTCACCCTTCTCCATTTTGAGACACTCCCTTCCACCACTACTCTCTGTCTCCTGTTGCCCAGCCAGTTCTTTATCCATCTAGCTAGTATACCCTGTACCCCATACGACTTCACTTTTTCCATCAACCTACCATGGGAAACTTTATCAAATGCCTTACTGAAGTCCATGTATATGACATCTACAGCCCTTCCCTCATCAATTAACTTTGTTACTTCCTCAAAGAATTCTATTAGGTTTGTAAGACATGACCTTCCCTGCACAAAACCATGCTGCCTATCACTGATAAGTCTATTTTCTTCCAGATGTGAATAGATCCTATCCCTCAGTATCTTCTCCAACAGTTTGCCTACCACTGATGTCAAAGCTCACAGGTCTATAATTCCCTGGATTATCCCTGCTACCCTTCTTAAACAAAGGGACAAGATTAGCAATTCTCTCGTCCTCCGGGACCTCACCCGTGCTCAAGGATGCTGCAATGATATCTGTTCAGGCCCCAGCTATTTCGACCCTTGCTTCCCTCAGTAACCTGGGATAGATCCCATCCGGTCTTGGGGACTTGTCCACCTTAATGTCTTTTAGAATACCCAAAACTTCCCCCTTCCGTATGACAACTTGATGTCCAAAGATGTGCAGCAGGTTAGGTGTGGTTACGAGGATGGGGCAGGGGAGTGGACTTTCAGAGAGTTAGTGCAGACTTGACAGACCAAATGACTTTCTTCCGCATTGTAGGAATGCTCTGGTTCTATGTTGTGAAGACAATGTACTAAGTTTGCCGGTGGATATAGACAGGTTGACTGAATGGGCAAAAATCTGACAGGTGGAGCATAATGTGGGAAATGTGAAGTTGCTCATTTTGAACATAGAATTTACAGTGCAGGAGGCCATTTGGCCCATCGAGTCTGCACCGATCCTTGGAAAGACCACCCCACCCAAGCCCACACCTCCACCCTATCCCCGTACCCTGATCTAACCTTTCATGGCCAATCCACCTAACCTGCACATCTTTGGACTGAAATGAAAATTCCTTATTGTCACAAGTAGGCTTCAAATTAGGTTACTGTGAAAAGCCCCTAGTCGCCACATTCCGGCGCCTGTTCGGGGAGGCTGGTACGGGAGTTGAACCGTGCTGCTGCCGTGCCTTGGTCTGATTTTAAAGCCAGCGATTTAGCACTGTGGGAGGAAACCCACACAGACATGGGGAGATCTGCACGGACAGTGATCCAAGCCTGGAATCGAACCTGTGACCTTGGAGCTGTGAAGCCACAGTACTCCCCACTGTGCTATCTGGCCGCCCAGGAAGAATAATAAAGCAGAGTATTTATTACCCGTTAAGATGTTATGCTTTAGCTATACAGGGCACTGGTGAGAACACATCTTGAATACTGTGTTTAGTTTTGATCTTCTTAATTATAGGACGATGTAAATGCGTTGGAGGCAGTTCAGAGGAGGTTCGTCATAGAGCTTTACAGGAGCAGCACAATAGTGCAGTGGTTAGCATTGCTGCATCACGGCGCCGAGGTCCCAGGTTCAATCCCGGCTATGGGTCACTGTCCGTGTGGAGTTTACACATTCTCCCCGTGTTTGCGTGGGTTTCGCCCCCACAACCCAAAGATGTGCAGGGTAGGTGGATTGGCAACGCTAAATTGCCCCTTAATTGGAAAACATGAATTGGGTACTCGAAATTTTTTTTTTTTTAAATTAGATGTTTACAGCACACAAAGAGACCCTTCGGCCCATCGTGACTGTGCCGGCCATCAAATACCTATCTATTCTAACCCTTAATTCCAGCATTTGGTCCGGGCCCTTGCTATGGCGCTTCACCTCAATGCTTCTTAAACGTTGCGAGTTTCCACCCTTTCAGACAGAGAATTCCAGATTCCCACCACACTTTGGGTGAAAAGGTTTCCCCTCGAATCCCTCCAAATCTATCTTAAATCAGTTAATGGCCCCTCTATTAAAGGGAAAAGTTTATTTCTATCTATGTCCTTCATAATTTTGTACACCTCAATAAGGTCTCTCTTCGCCTTCTCTGCTCGAGTGAAAATAATCCCAGCCTATCCAATCTCTCTTGTCATATGAGGAGCGGTTGAAGATTCTGGGTCTGTACTCATTGGAGTTTAGAAGGATGAAGGGAGATATCGTTGAAACTTACAGAATACTGAGAGGCCTGGATAGAGTGGACGTGGAGAGATTGTTTCCACTAGTAGGAGAAACTAGAACCAGAGAACACAATCTCAGACTTAAGGGACAAGCCTTTAAAATAGAGATGAGGAGAAATTTCTTCAACCAGAGGGTGGTGAATCTGTTCAACTCTTTGCCACAGAAAGCTACGGTGACCAAATCACTGTGTCTTTAAGACAGAGATAGATCGACCAGAACTGAATACAGTACTCTAGTTGTGGCCTAATAGAAGTTCGTAAGATATAGGAGCAGAACTAGGCCATTCAGCCCATCAAGTCTAGTCTAGTCTGCAATTCGATCATGGCTGATATGTTCCTTATCCCCATTCTTCTGCCTTTTTCCTGGTCTTCAAATTAATCAAGAAATCCTCTTCTTGATCATGATCATATTACGTACAGTGCGACAGAACTGGATGGTGAAATCAGCCAGAGAAGTTCTTTCATAGAACAGATGAACTCTGAGAAGGAATGGGCAATTCAGCCTCTCGAGCCCGCACCACTGTTCAATAGCAATGCTAACCACTGCGCCACCGTGCTGCTGCCCCTGTAAAGCTCTGATCTCAACCTGGCCAAATAAGTGTTTTATACAGCTCCATCATAACCTCCCTGCTCTTATATTCTATGCCTTGGCTAATAAAGGCAAGTATCCCATATGCCTTCTTTACCACCGTATCTACTGGGTCGTACAAACATGCATTTCAAGGTCCGACTGATCCTCTTTACTTCCTAGTGTCCGGCAATTCATTATGTATTCCCTGACCTTTAGTCCTCCCAAAATGCATCACCTCACACTTTATCGGGTTAAATTCCATTTGTCACTGTTCCGCCCATCTGACCAGACCATCTAATAATAATAATCATCATCTTTATTTTCACAAGTAGGCTTACATTAACACTGCAATGTAGTTACTGTGAAAAGCCCCTAGTCACCACATTCCGATGCCTGTTCGTGTACACGAAAAGGAGAATTCAGAATGTCCAAATTGCCCAACACAGTGTCTTTCGGGACTTGTGGGAGGAAACCCACGCAGACATGGGGAGAACATGCATACTCCGCACAGACAGTGACCCAATCGATCCTGGGACCCTGGTGCTGTGAAGCAACAGTGCTAACCACTGTGCTACCATGCCACCCAATCAATATCACCCTGTAAACTAAGGCTTTTCTCCACGCTATTTGCCACACCACTAATTTTCATGTCATCTGTGGACTTACCAATCATACCTCTTACGTTCACATCTAGATCATTAATGTACACCACAAACACAGCAAGGGACTCAATACCGATCCTGCGGTCCACCAGGGGACACAGGCTCCCCTCACAAAAATAATCTTTGACCATCACCCTCTGCCTCCTGCCACAAAGCCAATTTTGGATCCAATTTGCCAAATTGCTCTGAACCCCATGGGCTCTTACCTTCTTGACCAGTCTCCTATGCGAGACCTTGTCAAAAGCTTTACTGAAGTCCATGGAGACTACATCAACTGGATTACCCTCATCTACCCACCTAGTCATCTCAAAAAATTAAATCAAGTTTATTAGACATGATCTTCCCCTGACAAAGCCATGCTGACTATCCTTGATTAATCGTTGTCTTTCCAAGTGGAGATTAATTCTGTTCCTCAGAAATGTTTCCAATCATTTCCCTATCACTGATGTTAGACTCACTGGCCTGTACTTATCTGTTTTTTTCCCTTTCCCTTCTTGAATAATGGCACCACAGGCTGCCCTCCAGTCCTCTGGCATCTCTCCTGTGGCCAGAGAAGATTTGAAAATTATCTGAGCTACTGCAATCTCCTTTCTTGTGGTTCATTAGATTCTGCGGTCCATTACCTGGAACGAACAGGTTGTCCTATGCGGAAAGGTTTGATAGGCTGGCCTGTTGTGATTGGAGTTTAGAATTGTGAGGGGTGAAATGATTGAAGTATATAAGATCATGAATGATCTTGACAAAGTGGATGTGGCAAATATGTTTCCTCTTGTGGGTGAGTCCAGAAATGGAAGACAGTTTTTTAAAATTAGGGGATAGTCTTTGAGGACAGAGCTGAGGAGAAATGTTTCCTCTCAAAGGCTTGTGCAACTTTGGAACTCTCTCTGCTTCATGAGGCAGTGAAAGTGGAGGCATTGAATATTTTTAATAGGTAGATAGTTTCTTCTTAGGCAAGGAGATCAAAAGTAATTACGTTTGGATGGGAATGTGGAATTCAAAACATATAAAAGGTCCAATCATGCAAGCACACAAGACCAACAAACATCCTGCTCACAACTAGAAAGAGCCAATAATATATATTTTAGAGAAGGAGCTTGATAAATGACCTATTATGGAGAGCACGGAGACATTTTAAATGGGGTATCCAATGTATTAGTGCAAATAACTAAGAACAGACTGAGGTGCAACATGAATAACTCCTAGCTCTGACCACAACGAGTTGCTGATGATACAACATAATATCTCCAAACCAACCTCGTCTCCACACGGCCGCTGACAGTTCAACGCAGCACAAACAGCGTTTTCATCCTCCGAGTCCTCTGCTGCAGACCAGTCCTCCCGAGCTGGTAAAATCACTTTCTTTTCTTTCTTCTTTTCGAACATTTTCTCAGCATTCTCTTTGGATCTGTCTTTTTTCTTCTTCTCTTTCTCCTCTTTTCCCAGTTTCTTCCCTAGTTTGCTCTGTTCTTTCATTTTCTCCGGGTTCAGTTTTAGCTTTTTCTTTTTGGGCTTGTCAAACTTTCTCAGTTCCTTTAACTTCTTGCTCTCCCCCAAGAACAATTCTGTTTTTTCCAGTTTTCGCTTCCGTTTTTTATCTGAAGGATCCTTAACTTTAATTCTGATGGATTTCTCCTCTGGGCCATCATCCTAAAATGCGCAAGTTATCAAAGGAAGAATAACAATGAAATTCTAGAATCATGAAACTTAGAATAACATTTATTTCAATAACACCAGAAACAGGAGAACACAGGACAAGGAAAGGGTCACAGAGTCACAAGGCAGCTCTTTTCCACAACTTCATAGAACCACAGGAGGCCATTCGGCCCATCGAGTCTGCAATGACTCTCTGAAAGAGCACTCCAACCAGGCCCAGGCCACCTTATACTTGTAACCCTGTCTAATCTTTGGACACTAAGAGGCAAGTTAGCGTGGCCAATCCACCTACCCGGAACATCTTTGGGTTGTGGGGGTGAAACCCATGCAAACACGGGAAGAATGTGCAAACTCCACACGGACAGTGACCCAGAGCCGGGATTGAACCTGGGACCTCGGCGCTGTGAGACAGCAGTGCTAACCACTGTGCTGCTCCTGAATAGTCGCAAGGATGAGGAACTTCAGTTACATTGATTTGTTGGAGATACTGGGGCTATTCTCCTGGGAGAAGAGATTTAATAGAAGTATTGCAAATCACAAGAGATCTGGACAGATAGAGAGAAGCTGCTCCCAGTGGTGGAAGGATTGACAAGAGAGCTGGCAAAAATCGAAATGGATTTTCACATGGTGTGTGGTTAGGTTCGGGAATGCACAACCAAGACTGTGGTGGACGCAGATTCAACTGAGGTTTGCAAACAGAATTGGATAATTATCTGAGGAAAAATAAATTGCAGAGCTTGGGAAAATCTGGGGAGTGCGACTGGAGCTAGCATGGACAAGCTGGGCTGAATGTCCTCCTTCTGCACTGCTTATGGAATCTTATAATTCCATTCTAATCTATCAAAGAACAAAGGACAATACAGCACAGGAACAGGCCCTTTGGTCCTCCAAGCCTGCGCCAATGACGTGTCCTATTTTGACAAACTGCCTGTACCCTTCTATACCCCGTCGGTTAATGTGTCTAGATAAGTTTTAAAGGTCAGTAATGTATCTGCCTCAACCACCCCACTTGGCAGTGCATTCCAGGTCACCACCACCCTCTGTGTAAAAAGCCTTCCCTGCAAATCTCCATTGAACCTTTCTCCCCTCACCTTGAACTTGTGCCCCTTATAATTGTCATTTCCACCTTGGAAAAAGCCTCCAACTGTTCACCCCACTCAGCCTCCAATTCTCTAAGGAGAACAATCCCAGTTTATTCAATCTCTCCTAATCGCTAAAACCCTCCATACCAGGCAACATCCTGGTAAACCTTTTCTGTACTCTCTCCAAAGCTTCCACATCCAAACACTCCACAAACTTTCATTTGTCACTTCACTCATACTTCTGTTTGCTCTTCATTCCCTCATAACTTATTTCTTATCTCTTATGCAGGGAGTGGAAAAACTTCCTCCTTTTTGAGCTGATATTAAGAAGCTTCCCAAAATGAACAACTTCTGCTAATCTTATAATTTTACTCAGGTTATTGAAAAGCCTGCTCTTTGGTTTGGGAGAATAGAAGCCCAATTCCTTTCACTTCTTGCTTATAGTGCAGTTTTTACCCCTTCCCAGAGGCTTGGCCAGAGAAAGGTTATTTGCACAGTGCCAAGACAAAGGAATATCCACCTCCCTGTGCAAGAGGATAAAGGAAATGGGCTATAGCAGATACCTCCAATATATGCAGAAATCTGTCCTCAGCAGGAAGGTGCGTTGCCTGCAGTATTCTCCAAATGTGCTGAGTCTCATCTAGGGATACTTCCAGAAGGTCTCCCACCATCATCAGCTCCTCCAGCTGAACCTTCGCGCTGTGTGACAGCTCAAGGACTGGGGGCTCCAAGCTACGCGGCACCAATGGTGTCTTACGTGGTTGTTTCCGTGGAGTTCCAGTACCTGGGAGAATACACAAATTTTATATATATAGATATATGAATGACGTACATATTTATTTATTATATATAGATATTATAGATATATATCTTAAGAAAACCAATATAATAGTTGGAAAGGGGACTTCAATTATCCTAATATATGATGTGGAGATGCCGGCGTTGGACTGGGGTGAACACAGTAAGAAGTCTTACAACACCAGGTTAAAGTCCAACAGGTTTGTTTCAAACACTCGCTTTCGGAGCGCAGCTCCTTCCTCATTCACCTGAGGAAGGAGCAGTGCTCTGAAAGCTAGTGATTGAAACAAACCTGTTGGACTTTAACCTGGTGTTGTAAGACTTCTTCCTGTCCTAAAAGACGCTGCGATAGTAATAGTGTAAAGGACAGAGAGGATGAAGACTTTTTAAAGTATGTTCATAAGATTTTTCTGTTTGCTTCCAGTATAATGAGGAAGGAACCATCACTGGATTTGGTTCTGAAGGATCAGCTGGGCCAAGTGGATCAAGTTACAGCAGGAGAACATTTCAGGGACAGTGATGTAACAGAATGCAAATGTACTGGAAGCACTTCAGAGAAGGTTTATTGAATTAATACCTGGATTCGGCAAGTGGTCTCATGAGGAAAGAAGGTGAGGCTTGTTTCGCCGAAGTTTAGAGGAGTAAGAGGTAACTTGATTGAAACATCTAAGCTGCACATCTTTGGACTGAGATTAGAATTGCAGAATTGCAACGTACTGTCAGACGCTGAGACACCATTTACAATACTGTACTCCACAAATATGGGAAACCGGTGGTTTCCAGATCTGGTGACAGGGATGTGCTGATGCATGAAAGATGGCTCGCCTACTGGAAATTTGAAATTTGGCACTTTTAGTCCAGAAATAGGCCACTAAACCTGCAAAAGCTCCGCCATCCTCCTCCAAGATCACCACAGCTATCAAGACATGCCCAAAAATAAATCTAAGGGCTGAAACGAGTGCAGGATCAGCAAGAGTCTGGAAAGGAAGAGCGAGAGGATGGCGAACACGCGGAGTGACTTGCCAGTCACAGCTGAACAGGCCGGGACGTCGAGGCACATTCCCAAGCCCCCATAGATACACACAGCCCTAAACACGAGAGCAGCCACGGGCCATTATCGTAAAACTGCACTGGTACCAGGACAGGGAGACGATCCTGAGTTGGACAGGGCGGACAAGGTCCTGTAAGTGGGAGGGACACTTGCTCCAGTGTACTAAGACATTGGGGCAAACCTGGCCAAGCACCAGGTGGGATTTGGAATGCTGGCCAAGCTCTGTGTAACCTTCCAGGAAAGGAATATTAATTCACCACACCGGCCAAAGTGGACAGATTCTTCCGCAGGCACGTGCTGGGAAGGCAGCAGCTGCAGTGAACACAAACTTATTTTAAAAATGGGACAACTGTGTGGGAGAGCACTGCCTCGTTTTCAATCTGTCAGGAGTCCCATGAAGGAAGGGGTGAGAGTGGTAAAGACAGAAACGGAGCAAGAACACAATGCGTAGGGGAAGATGAAGATTGTTCCCACAGCAAGCGAGCAGAGGAAAGCATTGGCAAAGGGGGGCTGCGGCACAGCTTCCTAAAGGGAGTGTGTGCTTGGCAGCAGGAGCGGAGAAAACTCTAGATGTGTGTGTGGGGGGGGGGGGGGGGTTTAGAAAGGGAGGAAAGAGAGGGGAAGAGGCCCACAGTGGCACGGGACTGGGGGGGGGGGGGGAATAAGAGGGGTAGACAGGCCTGGAGGATAGGGGGGGGAGATGGGTAGAATGCTGGCCACGGCAGGAGCACAAAGAGTTGCCATCTTGAATGGCCCCCAAACAAACAAAGAGAAACCCTGGAGTGCAGGGGGGAACCTACATGGTGAATATGGGGCAATGACGGCCATCTTGGAAGGTCCCTGGACAAAGGGAAACCACCAGCTGAGAAAGCAGGCAGCCACGAGAGAAATAGCCCAGGTAAGGAACAGGAGCGGCAAACCAGTCGCAGCACCAAAACAGATCAACAAAGCCTTTGCAACCTTCTTCTGAGAACTCCCTCCGAGCCCCTTAAGGGAGACTCGAAGATGAAGCAGTTCTTCGACGGTAAGGAGAAAGATAGGAGATACACCATTAGAACGGAGGGAGGTTATGGAGAGCATGAACTCCATTAGGCGGAGAAGGGGCCGGAGCCAGACAGATTTCCCAGTGGACCTCAATAAAATATTCCGGCCAGCACTGGCCACGCACTTGCGGGAAATGTTTGCAGACTCGCTAGTAAGGGGAACGCTGCCACCAATGCTGCCTCAGGCCTTAATATCGCTGACCCTCAAAAAGACAAAGACCCGACAGAGTGCTGATCACATAGACCCATCTCACTCCTCAACACTGACGCAAAGATCCTGGCGAAGTCACGGACCTGAAGCCAAGAAGCTGGGTTCGATTGCGGCCCTGGGTCACTGACTGTGTGGAGTTTGCACATTCTCCCAGTGTCTGCGTGAGTTTCACGCCCACAACCTGAAGGTGTGCAGGGTAAGTGGATTGGCCACGCTAAATTGCCTCTTAATTGGAAAAAAAACTGGATACTTTAAATTTAAAAACAAGATCCTGGCAAAGGCCCTGGCAAGGTGGCTGGAGAGCTGTGTGCCAGAGGTAGTGGCGGAAGATCGGACGGGCTTTGTCAAGGGCAGGCAGCTAACAGCAAACATCAGGCGCCTACTGAACCTGATCATGACTCCCTCTGGTGGGAGATTATCACCAAAAGTGATAATCTCCCGTCGACAGGGTCAAATGGAGGTACCTCCTAGAGGTGTTGGAACAGTTTGGGTTTGCGCAAGGATTCACCTTCTGGGTGAAACTACTATACAGCTTTCCCATGGCGAATGTATGGACAAACACCACCAGCAATGAATACTTCTAGTTGGACAGAAGCACGAGGCAGAGATGCCTGCTGTCCCTGCTGCCATGGCAATCGAACCACTGGCGATCAAGCGGCGAAAGGATGGACACGTATCCAAAGGGGAGACAGAGAGCATAGAGTCTTACTCAATGTGGATGACCTGCTCTTCGGCATCTCCAACCCCTTGGCCAGCATAGAAGGAATCTGAGTAAGAGTTAAATCTTCCCTGTGAACCTAAAGAGGAGAGGAGCAGAGCTGGAGAATTCACCGTTCAAACTGACCCAGGCCAAATCCGCTACCTGTGGATCCAAATAGCCGAGGACGGAACATGGACCCACCAGTGGAACCTGATCAGTCTGGTGGAGGAAGTATAAACGGACCTGCAGAGGTGGGGCTCAATCATCGATCTCCCTTGCAGGGAGTGTAGACGACCAAGATGCACCTGCTGCCCAGGTTCCTCTTCCTGTTCAAGTCCATTCTGATCGGCATCCCCAAGGCCTTCTTCAACACAGTAAATAAACTAATCATGGTGGGGGTTTTTTTTGGGAGGGGGGGGGGGGGTGAACAAAAGAGATGAGCCAGAGGAGCAGGAAGAAGGCTTGCCAAAGGAGAAATATGAGAGGCCTGGACCCCCCAAACCTCCAGTTCTACCACTGGGCAGCCACCTCACGGGGTGGGGAACTGGGAGCAGAGTGAGTGAGGATGGAGGAGAATTCCTGTTCAGGGACATCCATAACTGCACTCCCACCCCCCTCCAGATATTCGAAAAGCCCAGCGGTAGTAGGCATCTCCCACTGTGGAATCAAATGAAACAGCATTTTGGACGAACAAAAATGTCCACCATGGCCCCCATCTGCAACAATCACAGGCAACAGTCTTGGACAGCAGAGCATCAGAGTGGTAAGTACAGAATGTAACTTACCTCAGGGATTCGAGGCTTGGTCTCCAGGGAGCAGTTTTGGAGGGCAGAGTATTGGAGTGGTGAGTACATAAAGTAACTTACCCCGAGGATTCGAGGCCTAGTCTCCAGGAAGCAGTTTCGAAGGCTGGAGCATTGTGAGCAGTGAGAATAAAATGTAATTACCCCAGGGATTAGTGGCCTCGTCTCCAGGGAGCAATCTCGGAGGGTGGTGTATCGAGCGTTGAGTATATAAAGTAACTTACCTCAGGGATTCGCCGTCTAGTCTCCAGGGAGCAGTTTCGGAGGGCGGAGTATTGGAGTGGTGAGTATATAAAGTAACTTACCCCGAGGATTCGTGGCCTAGTCTCCAGGGAGCAGTGTTGGAGGGCAGAGCCTCAGAGGGGTGAGAATATAAAGTAACTTACCCCGGGGATTCACGGCCTAGTCCCCAGGGTGCAGGCTCGGAGGGCGCAGGCTCGGAGGGCGCAGGAATGGAGCGTGCAGGCCCGGAGGGCGCAGGCTCGGAGGGCGCAGGCTCGCAGGGCGCAGGCTCGGAGGGCGCAGACCCGGAGGGCGCAGGCTCGGAGGGCGCAGGCTCGGAGGGCGCAGGCTCGGAGGGCGCAGGCTCGGAGGGCGCAGGCTCGGAGGGCGCAGGCTCGGAGGGCGCAGGCTCGGAGGGCGCAGGCTCGGAGGGCGCAGGCTCGGAGGGCGCAGGCTCGGAGGGCGCAGGCTCGGAGGGCGCAGACCCGGAGGGCGCAGGCTCGGAGGGCGCAGGCTCAGAGGGCGCAGGCTCGGAGGGTGCAGGCCCGGAGGGCGCAGGCTCGGAGGGTGCAGGCCCGGAGGGCGCAGAATATAAAGTAACCCCGGGAAACTGGAAAAAACTGAAAAGTGACGTCACAGTAAAGCTGTGACCTGATTGGTTGGTAGGAAATCTGCTCTGATTTTGAAATAAAAATATAAAAAACGAATTAATTATTAAGTAGAGGGCTGACTAAACTGGAGGACGGAGTTTAGTGTATTTAACATTTAATACGTATAGTAGAAATCTTGTGTTAGGGACCATATTTGAAATTGTAACTTAATTTAATAAGTATTTATTTAAAATTAATTAATTAGTGCTAGAAATATCGGTCAGCGGGGTGAAGTGTTTTACCTGTGAGGTGTGGGAGTCTGTGCGGAGTCTGCACGTCCTCCCCGTGTGTGCGTGGGTTTCCTCCGGGTGCTCCGGTTTCCTCCCACAGTCCAAAGATGTGCGGGTTAGGTGGATTGGCCGTGCTAAATTGCCCGTAGTGTCCTAAAAAGTAAGGTTAGGGGGGGGGGGGGGGGGGGGGGGTTGTTGGGTTACGGGTATAGGGTGAATACGTGACTTTGAGTAGGGTGATCATTGCTCGGCACAACATCGAGGGCCGAAGGGCCTGTTCTGTGCTGTACTGTTCTAAATTCTTCTTCTAAATCTGTGATGGTTCCAGCGTTCTGCACAACTACATCTGCATGGATCGGCTGGAGCAGCAGTTGGATGCACTTAGGAGCACGCAGGTGGCGGAAAGCACTATAGGCAGAAGCTTCAGAGATGTGGTCACACCCAAGGTGCAGGCAGATAGATGGGTGACCGCTAGAAGGGGCAGGAATCCCCCGTGGCTGTTCCCCCTCATTAACAAGAATACTGTTTTGGATACTGTTGGGAACTGGCCTATCAAGGAAAACAGCAGCAGCCAGAACAGTGGGATCACAGTTGGCTCGGTTGTTAAGCAGGTAGGATCAATGCGCAGAAGAGCGATAGTTCAAGGGAACTCTATAGTCAGGGGCACAGAGAGGCGCCCATGTGGATGTTAAAGAGACTCGAGGATTGCATGTTGGGTCCCTGGTGCCGGGGTCAAGGACATCTCTGAACGAACACGGGACATTCTAAAGGCAGTAAGTGAACAGCCAGAGATTGTGGTACATATTGGTACTAATGACATTAGAAAATAGAACATACAGTGCAGAAGGAGGCCATTCGGCCCATCGAGTCTGCACCAGCCCACTTAAGCCCTCACTTCCACCCTATCCCCGTAACCCAATAACCCCTCCTAACCTTTTTGGTCACTAAGGGCAATTTATCACGGCCAATCCACCTAACCTGCACTGTGGGAGGAAACCGGAGCACCCGGAGGAAACCCACGCAGACACGGGGAGAACGTGCAGACTCCATACAGACAGTGACCCAGCGGGGAATCGAACCTGGGATCGTGGTGCTGTGAAGCCACAGTGCTATCCACTTGTACTACCGTGCTGCCCAATTAGCAGGAAGAGTGACAAGGTCTTGGAGGGGGAGTTCAGGGAGTTAGGTAATAAATTCAAAACAGGACCTCTAGGGTTGTGATCTCAGGATTACTCCCTGTATCACGTGCCAGTGAGGTTAGAAATAGGAGGGTAGTGCAGCTAAACATGTGGCTAAACAGCTGGTGTAGGAGGGAGGGTTTCAGCTATCTAGATCATTGGGGTCTCTTCCGGGGAACGTGTGACCTGTACAAGAAGGACGGGTTGCATCTAAACTGGAGGGGCACCAATATCCTGGACGAGAAGTTTGCGAGAGTCACTAGGGAGGATTTAAACTAGTATGGCAGGGAGGTGGGAACCAGTGAAGTAGGTTAGCAGGTGAAATAACTGAGGGGGAAGTAGAGAATAAGGCCAGTAAGACGGAGAGGAAGAGGAGGCAGGGAGAAGGAGGCCATCGAGTCTGCACCGACCCACTTAAGCCCTCACTTCCACCCTATCCCCGTAACCCAATAACCCCTCCTAACCTTTTTGGTCACTAAGGGCAATTTATCATGGCCAATCCACCTAACCTGCATTGTGGGAGGAAACCGGGGCACACGGAGGAAACCCACGCAGACACGGGGAGAAGGTGCAGACCACCGCACAGACAGTGACCCAGCTGAACACAGCGGGACTGGTAGTCTGAAGTGTATGTGTTTCAAAGCGAGAAGTGTACCATGTAAGTGTAAGGTAGGTGAATTTAAAGAGCTTGGATTAGTACTTGGAACTTTGATGTTGTTGCTATTACAGAGACTAGGTTGAGGGAGGGACAGGATTGGCAGCTGAACGTTCCAGGATTTAGATGCCTCAGGCGGGACAGAGCTGGATGTAAAAGGGGTGGGGAAGTTGCACTTCTGGTTAAGGAGAATATCTCAGCTGTACTGCGGGAAAACACCTCAGAGGGCTCATGCATCAAGGCAATATGGGTAGAGCTCAGGAATAGGAAGGGTGCAGTCACAATGTTGAGGGCCTACAGGCCTCCCGACAGATAGCTTAGCATTTTTGTGGACAGATTTTGGAAAGATGTAAAAGCAACAGGGTTGTTATGGTGGGTGATTTTAACTTCCCTTATATTGACCAGGACTCACTTAGTGCTAGGGGCATGGATGGGGCAGAGTTTGTAAAGAGCATTCAGGGGAGTTTCTTGAAACAATATGTAAATAGTCCAACTAGGGAACAGGCCGTACTGGGTCTGGCATTGGGGAATGAGCCCGACTAGGTGGTTGAAGTTTCAGTTGGGGAACATTTTGGGAACTGTGACCGTAATTCCATACGATTTAAGATACTTGTGGATAAGGACAAGAGTAGTCCTCGAGTGAAAGTGCTAATTCGGGGGAAGTCTAATATTAGGCTTTGGTCAGACCCCATTTGGAGTATCGTGTACAGTTTTGGGGATGTGCTGGCCTTGGAAAGAGTCCAGAGGAGGTTCACAAGAATGATCCCTGGAATGAAGAGCTCGTCATATGAGGAGTGGTCGAGGACTCTGTACTCGTTAGAGTTTAGAAGGATGAGGATTATCTTATTGAAACTTACAGGATATTGCAAGGCCTGAATAGAGTGGACGTGGAGAGGATGTGTCCACTAGTAGGAGAAATAGAACCTGGGGGCACAACCTCAGACAAAAGGGACGATCCTTTAAAACAGAAATGAGGAGGAATTTCTTCAGCCAGAGGGTGGTGAATCTGTGGAACTCTTTGCTGCAGAAGGCTGTGGAGGCCAAATCACAGTGTCTTCAAGACAGATAGATAAGTTCTTGATTAAAAAGGGGATCAGGGGTTATGGGGCAAATGGGGATGAGAAAAATATCAGCCTTGATTGAATGGCGGATCAGACTCGATGGGCCGAGTGGCCTAATTCTGCTCCTATGTCTGATGGTGTTATAGGCAGGAACTGAAGAATCTAGATTGGGGGTGGCGGTTTGAGGGTAAATCAACATCTGACATGTGGGATGCTTTCAAACATCAGTTGATTAGTATTCAGGACCGGCATGTCCTGTTAGGATGAAGGATAAATATGGCACGTTTTGGGAGCCTTGGGTAACAAGGGATTTATGAGCCTAGTCAAAAAAAAAAAGCATTTGTAAGGTCTTGAAGGCTGAGAAGAGACTAAGTAGGAAGGGACGAAAGCAAGGAGTCAGGAGGGCTAAAAGAGGTCATGAAAAGTGATTGACAAACAGGATTAAGGAGAAACCCAAGGCATTTTATACATACAGAAAGAGCAAAAGGGTAGCCAAGGAAAGAGTTCGCCCACTCTATCTACACGTCCACTCTATCCAGGCCTCGCAGTATCCTGTAAATATCAGTAAGATCCCCCTATATCCACTCAAGGACACAGGAGGGAAATTACACGTGGAGCCAGAGGCAGCACGGTAGCATTGTGGATAGCACAATTGCTTCACAGCTCCAGGGTCCCAGGCTCGATTCCGGCTTGGGTCATTGTCTGTGCGGAGTCTGCACATCCTCCCCGTGTGTGCGTGGGTTTCCTCCGGGTGCTCCGGTTTCCTCCCACAGTCCAAAGATGTGCAGGTTAGGTGCATTGGCCATGATAAATTGCCCTTAAGTGTCCAAAATTGCCCTTAGTGTTGGGTGGGGTTACTGGGTTATGGGGATGGGGTGGAGGTGTTGACCTTGGGTAGGGTGCTCTTTCCAAGAGCCGGTGCAGACTCGATGGGCTGAATGGCCTCCTTCTGCCCTGTAAATTCTATGATAATCTATGAAATGGGCAATGTACGAAATGAGTACTTTGCATCAGTATTCAACAAAGAAAAGGATGTATATATAAAACCTTTTATTGTCACAAGTATGAAGTTACTGTGAAAAGCCCCTAGTCGCCACATCCCGGCGCCTGTTCGGGTAAGGTGGTACGGGAATTGAACCCTTTATGGCGGATGTTGAGTCTAGGGAAAGGTGTGTAGATAGTCTGGGTCATGTTGATATCAAAAAGTAGGTGGTGTTGGGCGTCTTAAAAAGCATCAAGGTAGATAGGTCCCCAGGGCCTGATGGGATCGATCGCAGAATATTGAGGGAGGCAAAGAAGAAAATTGCTGGGGCCTTGACAGAAACTTTGTAGCTTCACTGGCTACAAGTGAGGTCCCAGTAGACTGGCGAATAGCCAATGTTGTTCCTTTGCTTAAGGATGGTAACATGAATAATCCAGGAAATTATAGGCCAGTGAGCCTTACGTCAGTGGAAGGGAAATAGGAGAGGATTCTTAAGGACAGGATTTACTCACATTTGGAAACAAATTGATTTATTAGCGAGAGGCAGCATGGTTTTGTGAAGGGGAGGTCGGGTCTCACTCACTAAATTTTTTGAGGAAGAGACCAAGATGATTGATGAAGGAAGGACAATGGATGTTGTCCACATGGACTTCAGTAAGGCCTTTGACAAAGTCCCTCATGGCAGACTGGTACAAAAAGTTAAGACACGGGATCAGAGGTGAGCTGGCAAAATGGATACAGAACTGGCTCGGTCATAGTAGACAAAAGGTTAGCAGTGGAAGGGTGCTTTTCTGAATAGAGGTTGGGTGTTCCGCAGGGATCAGTGCTGGGACCGTTGTTGTTTGTATACAAATAATTTGGAGGAAAATGTCACCGGTCTGAGTAGCGAGTGAGCAGCGGTAGCAGCGAGAGCAATAACCAGGGGGCTGTCGGGAAGGGAAGTTTCCCATTTAAAAAACTTACCTTACAGGAGCAGTGAGAGGGAGGAGCTGAGTGGGAGCGGGCGAATTGCGCTCTGGGAAGGTGAGTGAACTGATATATTTGGGCAGCGGCTGAACCCGAGACACTA
This sequence comes from Scyliorhinus canicula, assembly GCF_902713615.1. Classification (NCBI taxonomy): domain Eukaryota; kingdom Metazoa; phylum Chordata; class Chondrichthyes; order Carcharhiniformes; family Scyliorhinidae; genus Scyliorhinus; species Scyliorhinus canicula. The sequence continues at coordinate 84,913,529 of NC_052165.1, read as the reverse complement.
CACGTGTAGTGTCTTCCTCCCGCCCTCCTCCTCTAACCAAAAAAAAAGACCGGTGTGTTGATAAGGTAAGGTTTTTCTATTTCTATTTCTTTTTATCGTGCGATTGGTAACAATTTTTCTTGTTTTTTCCTTTTTCATTTATTTATTATTTGATATTATAGTTGGGCTAAGTTAAGTTTAAGATTAAACATGACAGGAGATCTCAGACCCTTGTTATGTTCTTCTTGCTCAATGTGGAAGTTCAGGGACGCGGCCGATGCCCCTGACTCCTTCACGTGCGGGAAGTGTGTACAACTGCAGCTCTTGTTAGACTGCATGACGGCTCTGGAGCTGCGGATGGGCTCACTTTGGAGCATCCGTGATGCTGAGGAGGTCGTGGATCGCACGTTTAGCGAATTGGTCACACCGCAGATTAGGATTGCTGAGGGAGAAAGGGAATGGGTGACCAAAAGGCAGAGAAAAAGTAGGAAGGCAGTGCAGGTGGCTCCTGCGGTCATCTCCCTCCAAAACAAGCATACCGTTTTGGATACTGTTGGGGGAGATGGCTCATCAGAAGGCAGCAGTAGCCATGTTCATGGCACTGTGGCTGGCTCTGCTGCACAGAAAGGTGGGAAAAAGAGTGGAAGGGCTATAGTCATGGGGATTCAATTGTAAGGGGAGTAGATAGGCGGTTCTGTGGTTGAAAACGAGACTCCCAAATGGTATGTTGCCTCCCAGGTGCACGGGTCAGGGATGTCTCAGATCGGCTGCAGAACATTCTGAAGGGGGTGAACAGCCAGTTGTCGTGGTGCATATAGGAACCAATGATATAGGTAAAAAACGGGATGAGGTCCCTCAAGCAGAATTTAGGGAGTTAGGAGCCAAGTTAAAAAGTCGGACATCAGAGGTAGTAATCTCAGGATTGCTACCAGTGCCACATGGTAGTCAGAGTAGAAATGAAAGAATAGGCAGGATGAATGCGTGGCTTGAGAGATGGTGCAGGAGGGAGGGGTTCAGATTTTTGGGACATTGGAACTGGTTCTGGGGGCGGTGGGACTACTACAAATTGGACGGTCTACACCTGGGCCGGACTGGAACCAATGTACTTGAGGGTGCTTTTGCTAACGCTGTTGGGGAGGGTTTAAACTAATGTGGCAGGGGGATGCGAACCAAATGATGAGGAGTTTAGTGGACAGTAAGGAGGGAGTAACTAAAGCCTGTAAGGAACTAGATCATGAAATCAGCGTGACTAAGGGGAAGAGTAGGCAGGGAGCAGATGATGAACGCAAAGGGACTGGTGGTCTGAAGTGCATTTGTTTTAATGCACGAAGTGTAGTAGGTAAGGCAGATGAACTTAGGGCTGAGATTAGTACCTGGGAGTATGATGTTATTGCTATTACTGAGACTTGGTTGAGAGAAGGGCATGATTGGCAACTAAATATCCCAGGATATTGATGCTTCAAGCGGGATAAAGAGGGAGGTAAAAGGGGTGGAGGAGTTGCATTACTGGTCAGAGAGGATATTACAGCTGTGCTGAAGGAGGGCACGAGAAGGGCTCGAGCCGTGAGGCGATATGGGCAGAGCTCAGAAATAGGAAGGGTGCGGTAACAATGTTGGGGCTGCACTACAGACGTCGCAACAGCGAGCGCGAGATAGAGGTACAAATATGTAAACAGATTATGGAAAGATGTACGAGCAACAGAGTGGTGGTGATAGCAGATTTTAATTTTCCCAACATTGACTGGGATACACTTAGTGTCAGAGGTCTAGATGGAGCAGAATTTGTAAGGAGCATCCAGGAGGGTTTTCTGGAGCAATATGTAAATAGTCCAACTCGGGAAGGGGCTATACTGGACCTGGTGTTGGGGAATGATCCCGGACAGGTGGTTGAAGTTTCAGTCGGGGATTACTTTGGGAATAGTGATCACAATTCTGTAAGTTTTAGAATACTCATGGACAAAGATGAGAGTGGTCCTAAAGGAAGAGTGCTAAATTGGGGGAAGGCCAACTATACCAAAATTCGGCAGGAGCTGGGGAATGTGGATTGGGAGCAGCTGTTTGAAGGTAAAGCCACATTTGATATGTGGAAGGCTTTTAAAGAGAGGTTGATTAGAGTGCAGGACAGACATGTCCCTGTGAAAATGAGGGATAGAAATGGCAAGATTAGGGAACCATGGATGACAGGTGAAAGTGAGAGACTAGCTAAGAGGAAAAAGGAAGCATACATAAGGTCTAGGCGACTGAAGACAGACGAAGCTTTGGAAGAATATCGGGAATGTAGGACCAATCTGAAACGAGGAATCAAGAGGGCTCAAAGGGGTCATGAAATATCTTTAGCAAACAGGTTAAGGAAAATCCCAAAGCCTTTTATTCATATATAAGGAGCAAGAGGGTAACTAGAGAAAGGGTTGGCTCACAAAGGAGGAAAGTTATGCGTGGAGTCAGAGAAGATGGGTGAGATTCTTAACGAGTACTTTGCATCGGTATTCACAGAGGAGAGGGACATACGGATGTTGAGGTTAGGGATAGATGAGAAAGACGGAGGTTGAGGGGGAACCTCATTGAGGTCTACAAAATCAGCGACAGTATTAGATACAGGATCTAGATCGACGCAGGCTTGGAGGGTCGAAGGTTCGAAGGGTGCTGTAATTTTTCTTTGTTCGTTGAGTAGTAAGTTTGTGGACGACACAAACGTTGGTGGAATTGTGGATTGTCATGAGGACTGTCAGGTACAGCAGGATATAGATCGGTTAGAGACTTGGGCAGAGAGATGGCAGATGGAATTTAATCTGGAAAATGTGAGGCAATGCATTTTGGAAGGTCTAATACAGGTGGTAATTTGCCTGTCAATACTCTTAAGGGTTCTGCTATTTACTGTACAAGGATCTGAGCATGCAGGTCCACATATCACTGAAAGTGGCAACGTAGGTGAGGGAGGTAGCTGGTTTTATCAACCGAGAACCAACCAGCATCTTATCCCAATCAGTGCTATGAATGCATATCCTGTGCTCCAATCTCTCTCATCTGGAAATAGGTTTGTATACATTAATACAAATGATCAAATAATACACTTAACTGGAATATCAAATCTAAAGGCAGACAAAGAACGTTCAGAAATTACAGATAATAGTTTGAAAGTAGCTGATAAAATGTATATGTAGCCATTCATCATGGCTGAATATATCACTTGAGGCAGCTACCTCAAGAGAGGAGGAATACATCAAAAAGGATGACACTGCACAATAAATAGTCAGACTGACCTTGTGAGAAAGATTTTGATGCTGAAGAATAAGCATGTTCTGCACAGAAAGATGGTGTAGCTGGCCATACGTGCGATACCACTTCCTCTGCTTTGATTGGAATTTCTTCATCACAGAACAGGTTTGGTTCCAGGCTGCCTGAAGATACACTGCTGGCCCCATCCTAGGAAACAAAACAAATGCAATTTGAGACCAAAACTCTCCAACTGTGCATTAGATATCTGTTCACACAAGCCAATTTACAGCCGACTCGAGTATTGGACACCTTAGATTAACATAGAATATACAGTGCAGAAGGAGGCCATTCGGCCCATCGAGTCTACACCGACTCACTTAAACCCTCACTTCCACCCAATCCCCGTAACCCCCTCTAACCTTTTTGGATACTGAGGGAAATTTAGCACGGCCAATCCACCTAACCTGCACATCTTTGGACTGTGGGAGGAAACCAGAGCACCCGGAGGAAACCCCGCACACACGGGGAGGACGTGCAGACTCCGCACAGACAGTGCCCAAGGGGGGAATCGAACCTGGGACCCTGGTGCTGTGAAGCCACAGTGCTAGCCACTTGTGCTACCGTGCTGCTGTTTTGTAACATACAAGAACTAGAACTACTAGATTTCTCCAACCTTCTAAGCACAGAACAGTTAAGGATCAAAGGATATAATTCCAGGGGTAGTGAGGGGAGAGTTCTCCACGATTGTAATCTCCGATCACACATCTCATTATATGGAAGTAAAGTTAGAGAAGGACCCTACTCAATGCCTCCCTCACCAACAGGGAACTCTATTAAAAATATCCCAAGCCATGGACGGTTACATAACCTGCAACCAGAACGGGGAGGTATCACCATCCATGTTCTGGGAAATGAAATTAAAATTGCTTATTGTCACAAGTAGGCTTCAAATGAAGTTACTGTGAAAAGTTCCTAGTCGCCACATTCCGGCACCTGTTCGGGGAGGCACCAAAAGCGGTGATCAGGGGGAAATAATAGCCTCTGGGGCCCTTTGGGACAAGAGAGAAAGGGGAGCCAGCCAGCAGCTGATCGACTCCATAATGGAGGTAGACTGCTCTCCACAAGGACAGCAGTCCACCAGTTCTATCAGGGACAGGGGCCTTCCTCGAACATGGAGACAAAGCCAGCTGCGTGCTGGTGCATCAACTAAGGAAACAGGCTGCCTTGAAAGAAATAGTGCAAGTTAAGGACAGGAATGGTAGGATGGTGGCAGCCCCGAATAAGGTTAACAAGGCCGTTTTTACTGGGGCCTGTGCACTTCCGAACCCCCGGAGGTAGACTCAGAGGCTAAACAGTTCCTTAACAGACTGGAACTATAGATGATGGGAGAGGGAAAGGGACAAGGGCTAGAAGCAAGGGCTAGAGTAGATTTCATAGAATTTACAGTGCAAAATGAGGCCATTCGGCCTATCGAGTCTGCATCAGCCCTTGGAAAGAGCACCCAACATAAGCCCACAGCTCCACCCTATCCCCGTAACCCAGTAACCACACCTAACCTTTTGGGTCACTAAGGGCAACTTATCATGGCCAATCGACCTAACCTGCACATCTTTGGACTGGATGAAGACAGGGGAAGAACGTGCAGACTCCGCACGGTCAGTGACCCAAGCTGGGAATCAAACCTGGGACCCTGGAGCGGTGAAGCAACAGTGCTAACCACCCTGCTTCCGTGCCACCTTGGAATGCATTAATTCCACGCAGTCAGGGGAGGCGCTGGGATCAGATGAGTTCCAGGTTGACTTTTACAAATGATTTGCAACAGCATTGGCCCTGCACTTGTGGGAAATGTTCAATGATTCACTGTTCAAGGGGGCCCTGCTGCCCACGCTGGCACAGGTCTCAATGTCATTGATCTCCAAAAAGACCAGATCTCTAGAAAGACCGGCAGGAGTTAAACAATGCTCCCCAGGTCAGACCAAAATAAAAATGCTCGCAAGAATGTTTGGTGGCCGGGTATTGATAAGGATATCGAAAATGTAGTCATGGGTTGTGACCAGTGCCCATTGCAACAAACTCTGCCTCATTCTGCTCACTTACACCCATGGGAGTGGCCTGGCCGACCGTTGGCATGGTTACATGTGGATTTTGCAGGTTCTTTTATGGACACCCGGTTGTTAATTATTGTTATGCCTGTCCCAAGTGGCTTGATATTCATGAAATGAGAACAACTCCATCCTTAACAATCATAAAACGACAACCTTCGCTGCATATGGCCTGCCAAAAGTTTCAGTCTCAGATACTAGAACTGTCTTTACAGGGTAGTTTCTGCATTTCTCCATACAAGTGCACCATAGAAAGCATCCTATCTGGCTGCATCACAGCCTGGTATGGCAACTGCTCGGCCCAGGACCGCAAGAAACTTCAGAGAGTCGTGAACACCGCCCAGTCCATCACACAAACCTGCCTCCCACCATTGACTCCATCTACACCTCCCGCTGCCTGGGGAATGCAGGCAGCATAATCAAAACTCCCTCCCACCCGGCTTACTCACTCTTCCAACTTCTTCCATCGGGCAGGAGATACAGAAGTCGAAGAACATGCACGAACAGACTCAAAAACAGCTTCATCTCCACTGTTACCAGACTCCTAAATGACCCTCTTATGGACTGACCTCATTAACACTACACCCATGTCTGCTTCATCCGATGCCGGTGCTTATGTAGTTACATTGTAGATCTTGTGTTGCCCAATTATGTATTTTCTTTTCTTCCCATGTATTTAATGACCTGTAGAGCTGCTCGCAGAAAAATACTTTTCACTGTCCCTCGGTACACGTGACAATAAACAAATCCAATCAAATAAAACGTGCGCACAGTGCCTTATCATCCAACCTCAAATGGCTTTGGGTGGTGCTATCGATCGTCAGCCGAGCAGGATGCCACATTCAAAGGGTGGAGGCAGGATGAGAGGACACTGACGGTTAGCGGCATGTACACAGACAACAGACTAGAAACCCTGGAGAAACTCACCGAGAGATTCTAACTACTTACAGGGAAAGATTGGAGAAATTGGGCTTGTTCTCCTTGGAACAGAGAAGATTAAGAGGTGACATTATTGAGGTAAAGAAGGACACTTTGTTTCTACTAGTTGGTATGTTAGTTACTCGGGGTCACAATTTCAAGATGGTCAGCAAGACAGCTAGGAGTGAGAGGAGGAGAAACTTCTTTACTCAGAGTTGTTAGGGTTTGGAATGCGCTGCCTGGAAGAGTGGAGAAGGTGGAGTCCACAAGAGGTTTCAAAAGTGATAAATTTAGAGGCTACGGGGATAGGGATCAGCGAGCTTTTTCATTTGAGAGCTGGTGCAGACATGGGCAGACAAAACAACAAACAAACTAAAAGGAACAAGATGAGCTATATACAGGTCAAGAACTTCCTCTGTACGGAAACTATGACATACCCCCAGAAGCCAGGACATTCACCAGTTGAGGAACTGCTGGAGGAGACAAGGGAAAAATGGGCCTAGAGGTACGGGGGGGGGGGGGGTGTTCTGGACAGACTTCTTTGTCGGCTGCAAAGAGACGTAGATAGGATGCAGAGCTGGGCTGAGAAGTGGCAGATGGAGTTTAATCCTGAAAAGTGTGAGGTCGTCCATTTTGGAAGGACAAATAGGAATGCGGAATACAGGGTGAACAGTAGGATTCTTGGCAATGAGGACGAACAGAGAGATCTTGGGGTCTATGTACATAGATCTTTGAAAGTTGCCACTCAAGTGGATAGAGCTGTGCAGAAGGTCTAGCGTTCATTAGCAGAGGGATTGAATTCAAGAGCCACGGGGTGATGATGCAGCTGTACAAAACCTTGGTAAGGCCACATTTAGAGTACTGTGTGCAGCTCTGGTCGCCTCATTTTAGGAAGAATGTGAAAGCTTTGGAAAAGGTGCAAAGGAGATTTACCAGGATGTTGCCTGGAATGGAGAGTAGGTCTTACGAGGAAAGGTTGAGGGTGCTCGGCCTTTTCTCATTAGAACGGAGAAGGATGAGGGGCGACTTGATTGAGGTTTATAGATGATCAGGGGAATAGATAGAGTTCACAGTCAGAGATTTTTTCCCCGGGTGGAACAAACCAAAGGGACATAAATTTAAGGTGGATGGTGGAAGATATAGGGGGGATGTCAGAGGTAGGTTCTTTACCCAGAGAGTAGTGGGGGCATGGAATGCACTGCCTGGGGAAGTAGTTGAGTTGGAAACATTAGGGACCTTCAAGCGGCTATTGGATAGGTACATGGATTACGGTAGAATGATGGGGTGTAGATTGATTTGTTCTTCATCTGGGACAAAAGTTTGGCACAACATTGTGGGCCGAAGGGCCTGTTCTGTGCTGTATTTTCTATGTTCTATGTTCTTACTGTGCTCACCCAACCCAACGCTGACATCTCCACATCATAGATTTGTTTAACACTGCAAGTGATAATTATGTGCAACTCTGCCTACGACAGTGCTGGAAGCAAACATAGACATAGAATTTAGAGTGCAGAAGGAGGCCCATCGAGTCTGCACCGGCTCCTGGAAAGAGCACCCTACCCAAGGTTAACACCTCCACCCTATCCCCATAACCCCACCCAACACCAAGGGCAATTTTGGACACTAAGGGCAATTTATCATGGCCAATCCACCTAACCTGCACACCTTTGGACTGTGGGAGGAAACCGGAGCACCCGGAGGAAACCCACGCACACACGGGAGGATGTGCAGACTCCACACAGACAGTGACCCAAGCCGGAATCGAACCTGGGACCCTGGAGCTGTGAAGCGATTGTGCTATCCACAATGCTACCGTGCTGCCCCTCACAATTCAAAGACATTGAATTACTTTGAAATGAAATTCAATAGGCACTTGAGGGAAAAAAAAAGATGGGAACATGGGCAGAGTCAGCCATTTAGCCCCTTGAGCCTGCTCCACCAATCAACTAGATACTGGCTGATCATCTACCTCAATGCTATTTTCCGGACTCTACCCATATCTCCTGATGTATCCAGAAATCTATTGATCTCTGTCTTGAACATACCAAATGACTGAGCTTCCACAGTCCTCTGATGTACAAAATTCCAAAGATTAACAACCTGCAGGAAAATGGGGATACAATGAGCTAATGAGACTAACTGGACTTGCTCCAAGAAGCCGTTGTCATGGACTCAATGGGTAGAATGGCCTTCTCCGATGCGGTCATGTGTTAGAGTCCCGTCCCTGGTCTGCCCTTTGTCAAAATGTTCATGGAGAAAATGAACTGCTGAATGCAACAAACATTGAATTTGTGTAACAAGTGAGCAAAACAGATCACTCCAGACAACAACACAATTGTTTAAAAACAAAAAAAAATTAGAGTATCCAATTCATTTTTTCCAATTAAGGGGAAATTTAGCGTGGCCAATCCACCTATCCTGCACATGTTTGGGTTGTGGGGTGAGACCCACGCAGACACGGGGAGAATGTGCAGTGACCCAGAGCCGGGACTGAACGTGGGACCTCGGCTCCACGACACGATCACAAGTATGTATGCAAAGCAGACTTACCTTTTTCTCGTAGCGGTATGTGTCTCTGATGTCGTCATCAGAGTCCGTCTCTTCCTCATCTAATTCAAGAGATTTTCTGGGCGAATTTGTCAAACTCCCAATGCTCCTGCTGAAAGCTGACTGTTGGACACTCTGCAAATGTTCCTGAGGATAGAATTAAACAAGATGCTCCATCAAATACCCCACTATTTGCACCAGACAACATGACACCAAACCAAGTAGTGAACTGCTCTGCGAGATGACCTTAAGCTTGCTCAAAGGGGTAGAGCTTTCAGGAGTGTCTGAAAAGAGGAAAGAGAGGTGGAGAGATTTAGTGAAGCAACTCCAAACTTTAAGGCCTTAGCAGCTTAAAACAGGGTCACCATTTTGGAAATATTAAACCCAGGGATGGTCAGGAAGTCAGAATTGGGGGAAGCAGAATGGCTGGAGGATATTAGAGAGATGAGGATAGGAGAGTCATTGTTTTTAAATCATTGCTTTCCAATGAACTAATACAGGAAAGATGTGGAGATACCAGCGTTGGATTGGGGTGAGCACAGCAAGAAGTCTTGCAACACCAAGTTAAAATCCAACAGGTTTGTTTTGAATCACTAGCTTTCGGATATTTTGAATATTTGTGGAGTTACTAGTTTTAATTTGAATTAAATTACTATTTTTTAAATTAGACTTAAATTACTATTTTAAAGTTGATTTGAATTACAATTTTTAAATCTCACTTAAATAACTATTTTGGGTTGATTTAAATTACTATTTTAAAGTTGATTTAAATAACTTTTAAATTTTAATTAAATAAGTTGTTAATTTGTTGTCAAATCAAGCAGGATAAATACTCAGGAATAAAGCTAATTAAATCGTATACAGGAGATTGGATATAATCCAACACAAAATCATCTTTCTAAAGTTTAATTTCAAAAGTTTAATTTCAAAGAATAAATCATGGCACGACAGCTCCAAGGCATGGTCTGCTCCTCTTGCTCCATGTGGGAGGCAGGGAACAGTTCCAGTCCCCAGGATCAGCATGTGTGCAGGAAGTATCTCCGGTTACAGCTCCTGGAAGCTCGAGTTTCAGAACTGGAGCAGCGGCTGGAGACACTGTGGAGCATCTGCGGGTCGGAGAGCATCGTGGATAGCACGTATAGAGACGTGGTCACACCGCAGGCTCAGACTCCGCAGGCAGGAAGGGAATGGGTGACCACCAGACAGAGCAAGAGAGCGAGGCAGGTAATGTAGGAATCTCCTGTGGCCATTCTACTGCAGAACAGATATACCACTTTGGATACTGTTGAGGGGAATGGCCTCTCAGGAGAAAACAGCAACAGCCAAACCCGTGGCACCATGGTTGGTTCTGCTGCAGAGGGGAGGGGTGATAAGTGTGATAACGCATAGTTATAAGGGATTCAACTGTAAGGGGGAATAGACAGGCATTTCTGTGGCCGCAAACAAAACCCAGAGGAAACCCATGCCGACTTGGAGAGAATGTGCAAATTCCACACAGACAGTGACTCCAGATTGGAATTGAACCTGGTTCACTGGCACTGTGAGGCAACAGTGCTAACCACTGTGCCACCGTGTCAACCTCGTCACACATAAATCCTGAGCCACAATGTTGCACTGATACACTGATACGCTGACAATGGAAGTGCCCAGTGCTGTATTCTTGCCAAGGCCGTGGGAGGAATCTATTCTGACTTGGTGAAAAGGCTTATCAATGGTTTGTGGTCAGTACATATCATCGAATCACTAAACTGCAAAATGGGACCATTCGGCCCATTGAGTCTGCATCAACCCTCTGAGACCCTCCACACCTTCACCCCAATTGAACCACTGTGCCGTCATGATGTTGAGGTTAATTCCAGGCCCAAACCATGGTGAACGATCGACCATAGAGGTACGGAAATAATCTTTTTAATGCTAAAACAATACATTAACCTTCTTTGTCCAACTGTGAATACCTCTTTTCAGCCTTTGTCAGCATTAGAACAGAACAATGGTATTGGGCCCGAGTCTGCACCGGCTCTTGGAAAGAGCACCCTACCCAAGTCCACACCTCCACCCTATCCCCATAACCCAGCAATCCCACCTAATCTTTTTTTTGGACACTAAGCGCAATTTAGCATGGCCAATTCACCAAATCTGCACATCTTTGGACTGTGGGAGGAAACTGGAGCACCCGGAGGAAACCCACGCAGACACGGGGAAAAAGTGCAGACTCCACACAGTCACCCAAGGCCAGAATTGAACCTGGGTCCTCGGTGGTGTGAGGCAGTAGTATTAACTACTGCGCCAATGTGCCGCCCTTTTTTTTAAATAAAAAGAGCATCCTACCGAGGCACACTCCCCCACCATATCCTAGTAACCCCACCCAACCTGGAAACTAAGGGGCAATCTGAGAGTTCAGAACCAGACAAGACTGCAGAAAGGGTGGGCGGGACAAGTATTCCACTTGAACTTTGATGCGAGGAGGACAGGGGACTGCAGTGCTGATCAATAGGACGGTGACCTTTTTGGTGGCTAACATTTTGGGTGACTCAGGAGGGAGCTATGTGATGATGAGTGGGGTGGAGTTGATGGGAGCTCAAGTGGTCTTAGTGAATGTATATGCCCAACTGGGACCACATGAGTAATTAAGAAGGTGCCTGACTCATTTCAGTTGATTTTGGGAGGGGATTTATAATTATGTGTTAGACTCCAAGCTAGACAGACCAAGCCCCAAATCCTTTACAACATCAGAGGTGGCAAAGGAGCTGCTAGTATTCATGCAACAGGTGGAGGGGTTGGACCCATGAAGTTAGCCGAGGGAGAAAGTGTTTTCCTTCTTTTCACATGTGCGTTGAGTTTGCTCCCATACTGATTTCTCTGTAATAGAACATAGAACAGTACAGCACAGAACAGGCCCTTCGGCCCTCGATGTTGTGCCGAACAACGATCACCCTACTCAAACCTACATATCCACCCTATACCCGTAACCCAACAAACCCCCGCTTAACCTTACTTTTTAGGACACTGCGGCCAATTTATCATGGCCAATCCACCTAACCCGCACATCTTTGGACTGTGGGAGGAAACCGGAGCACCCGGAGGAAACCCACGCACACACGGGGAGGACGTGCAGACTCCGCACAGACAGTGACCCAGCCGGGAATCGAACCTGGGACCCTGGAGCTGTGAAGCATTTATGCTAACCACCATGCTACTGTGCTGCCCCGGGGAAGCAACGGGGAAGTCGTTACTCCCGGGGTTGTGTGAGCGGAGTACTCAGCGATTGTAGTATTAGATTACGGTCTGCACCATGTGGACATGTGGTTGGAAACAGGCAGTGCTCAGCGACCCGCCTGGAAGTTGGATGCGGCATTGCTCACAGACAAGGGGTTTCATGAGAGGATAGCTTCTGCTATTAGAAATGATGTGGATTTTAACAAGAATGAGGTCTCACCTTCCACGTTCTGGGATGTACTAATGGCAGCCATCAGGGGGCAAATCATTTTGTATAAAGCTCAGAGATAATTCTGGTAAGGTGAAGAGTTTGGTGGATTCCATCCGCGAGGTGGGCTGTCAAAGTCAGAGCTGTCAGTAAAGAGGAAGATATAGCACTTGGGGAGAATGGGGAGAAAGCAGGATCAGGCTATTGAATTGGATGATCAGTCATGATCTTGATGAATGGCGGAGCAGGCTCGAAGGGCCAAAAGGCCTCCTCCTGCTCCTATCTTCTATGTATCTATGCAAGACGGTTCAGATCGAGTTTAAGTTGGTGTTGACAGGGAAGCTGGTGTGTTAAGCATCTGGGTTCGGTTTGGGGGCGGATGGAGCAGGTTTCTTGTAGAGATTAGAATTTGAGGGCACTTGTTACTGCTCCTCGTAGAATCCCTACAGTGCAGAAGGAGGCCATTCGGCCCATTGAGTCTCACCGACCCTTCGAAAGAGCACCTTATCTAGGCCCAACCCCCTGCTCGATTCCTACAACCACACCCTAAGGGGCAATTGAGTATGGTCAATCCACCAAAGCTGCACATTTTTAGACTGTGGGAGGAAATGGAGAACCCCGAGGAAACCCACGCAGACGCAGGCAGAATATGCAAACTGCACATGAATGGAACCACAGAACCTGGTGCTTTCAGGCAGCAGTGCTAACCACTGTGCCGCGGTGCTGCTTCTCTTCCGTTCTCTCCAGTCAGGTTCTCTTTCAGCTCAAATGGAATCAATTCAGACAGCACTTTAAATTAGGGTGTATGTTGCTTCAGGCGCCGTTCTGAGGGAACCATAGGTTTATACCTGCTGGGATGGATTCGTCGTGTAAGATCTGGGAGAGAGAAGGGGCTGAGATTTGTTTGTGGAGGGTAGGTTTGCAGGATTGGAGAAGTTGGTATAGAAGTGCCAATTCCCGGGAAATAATTTTTTTAAAAAAAAAGGTATTTGCAGGTACGGAACTTTGTGCGAAAGGAACTCTTCATTTCCTCAGTTGTCAGTGTCTTCACTTATGGATAGGAAAAGAAAAAAAAAGTACAGCACAGGAACAGGCCCTACGGCCCTCCAAGATAGGATGCTGTCTTTTGATGAGGTGGGCGTAGGGAGGATATCAGATATGTACGGACAGATGACGGAGAAGGCTTTTGCTGGAGGAAGTAAAGGGGAAATGGGTGGAAGAGCTTGCCTGGTGGGGGTTCTGCACAGGGTCAATTCTACCTCCTTGTGTGCAAGGCTAAGTTTGATTGATAATTGTATATATTTGAATGTGGATTACAGGGTTAACGGCAGGGTTCTGAGGAATTGTGGAGGAGCAGAGAGATCTTGGGGTTCATGACCATAGATCTCTGAAAGTTGCCACCCAAGTGGATAGAGCCGTGACGAAAGCCTATAGTGTGTTAGCATTTATTAACAGGGGGATTGAGATTAAGAGTCGTGGGGTTATGACCCTGGTGAGACCACATTTGGAGTATTGTGTGCAGTTCTGGTCAGCTCATTATAGGAAGGATGCGGAAGCATTGGAAAGGGTGCAAAGGAGATTTACCAGGATGCTGCCTGGATTGGAGGGTTTGTCTTATGAGGAAAGGTTGAGGGAGCTAGGGTTTTTCTCATTGGAGCGAAGGAGGATGAGAGGTGACTTAATAGAGGTTAATAAGATGATGAGGGGGATAGATAGAGTGGACGTTCAGCGACTTTTTCCTCGGGTGGTTGTAGCTGTTACAAGGGGGCAAAGCTGTAAGGTTCATGGTGGAAGATATAGGAGGGATGTCAGAGAGTGGTTGGGGCGTAGAACGTACTCCCAGCTATGGTAGTGGAGTCGGACACTTGAGGAACTTTCAAGCGGTTATTGGATAGGCACATGGAGTGCACTAGAATGATTGGGAGTAGGTTGATTTGATCTTAGTTTCAGACTAGTCGGCACAACATCGTGGGATGCACAACAGAGGGAGAATTCAGAATTTCCAAATTACCTAACAGCACATCTTTCAGGACTGCGGGAGGAAACCGGAGCACCCGGAGAAACCCATGCAGACATGGGGAGAACGTGCAGACTCCTTACAGTGGAATCGAATCTGGGACGCTGGTGTTGTGAAGCCACAGTGATAACCACTGTGCTACCGTGCTGTCCACAAATGCATCCAGTTTAACATTTTAGTGGAATTCTGAGAGGGGTGAAGTCACAAGGGATCAGAGATGAGCTGGCAAGAGGGATACAAAACTGGCTCTGTTGGGGCAACACGGCTGCACAGTGGTTAGCACTGTGACTACGGCGTTGAGGACCGGATTTGAATCCCGGCCCTGGGTCACTGTCAGTGTGGAGTTTGCACATTCTCCCCGTGTCTGTGTGGGTTTCACCCCCACAACTCAAAATATGTGCTGGTTTGGTGGATTGGCCACGTTAAATTGCTCCTTAATTAGGAAAAAAATAATTGGGTACTCAATTTAAAAAGAAGATGCATTTTGATTGACACATGAACAGGTGGGGAATGGAGGGATACAGATCGTTCGGGCAATAAGTAGTAGGTATGGAGCTGGTTCAGCACAGTGGGCTGAAACAGCTGGCTTGTAATGTAGAAACGGGGCCAGTAACGGGGGTTCAATTCCCACTCCAACCTCCCCTAACAGGCGCCAGAATATGGCGACTAGGGGCTTTTCACAGTAACTCCATTGAAGCCTACTCGTGACAATAAGCGATTATTAAGCTAGGTCTAAATAAGGAATCTGGATTGGGGCAGGATTGGTGGGCCGAAGGGCCTGTTCCTGTGCTGTAACGTTCTTTGTTTTTGGATCTGGAGGTTTTGGAGAGGGTACAGAAGAGGTTTACCAGGATGTTGCTGGTATGACGGGCATTAGCTGTGAGGAGAGGTTGGATAAACTCAGGTTTGTTCTTACTTGAACGAAGGAGATTGAGGGGCGACCTAATAGAGGTCTACTAAATTATGAGGAATACGGACAGAGTGGATAGTCAGAGGCTTTTTCCCAGGGCCGAAGTGTCAATTACTGGAGGACATAGGTTTAAGGTACCAGGGGCAAAGTTTAGAGGCGATGTGCGAGGGAAGTTTTTTTTTAAAACACAGAGGGTAGTGGGTGCCTGAGGAGGAGGTGGTGGAAGCAAGTATGGCAGTGACAGTGAAGGGGCATCTTGAGAAATACATGAATAGGATGGGAATAAAGAGCGATACGGGTAGGCAGCGTGGTCGGCACAAGCTTGGAGGGCTGAAGGGCCTCTCCTTTGCTGTACTGTTCTTTGTTCTTGGATTTGAAAATTGGAAGCAGATTCCATTATACTAATTGAAATGAGTCACTTTTAAGATTGGATATATGAATTGGAGCTTGCTATCTCTATCTTTCAGGCATTAAACAGATTAAAGTTTGATTTACTGCAGTTGTTTCAATGCATCATTCTCCAGATAGTTTTGGTTCTTTTCTTACCTGCAAGTCTGGGTTGGCAGCTGCCTTCTGTAGTTCAGCACTAATAATTTTCTCTGTTTTTTCCCTTGCTGCCTGTTCCACCATGCGCTGACTCAACACAGACAGTTTGGCAAGTGCAGAAGAGAGCTCATCGGTGGCGAGGGCTTGCCTGGCCCGATCCTGCCAGCTCATTGCTCTTTCTGTTAGACACTGCAAGGCATCCCCTTCTGGTAAACGGACCGGAAGCTTCTGAAGGGAAACGAGCAATGAGAGAATAGTCTCAAGACGTGGTCGACGAGAACGCATGCACAATGGGCACAAGAATTTCACTTCTTTGGTTTGCCAACCTAGTCCTTTCTTCTGAGTGCCAGTTTTGGGCAGAGGAACACAGGTACTGTGAAACCAGTCTTTACAAAGTTCACACTGAAGCATAAAACCACTGGCTACTTTGCGACAGACACAGAACTTGATCTCTTCAATTCGCTCAACCATTGCCATTTTAGCCAGATTTGCTGCTCTCAGAGAATGCATGGCTTCACATTCTTTCTGTTCCATTACACGGAAGCCTGCAATCTGAAGAATGTCAAAAACAATGTATTAAAATATATCTGGAACATAACTTGTCAGTACCGACAAGACTTGGGATACACACAGTAACAGCATTATATTCAGGAATATTTGAAAATTACATTTCACTGAACATCAATGTGAAATGTCCAAAAGATCAATGAAAACTGTCCTAGCTATGAACAAAACATCCAAAATTAAATTAGAGTGCACACATTTAAAAGCAGCAATTAACTGAGCCATTATATACACGAGTCAAAAGGACACAAAGAAATGTTACAACCTGAATTTTAACCAAGCTGTTAATAAACAAGCTGTCAGGGGCTGGTTTAGCTCACTGAGCTAAATCGCTGGCTTTTAAAGCATACCAAGCAGGCCAGCAGCACGGTTCAATTCCCGTACCAGCCTCCCCGGACAGGCGCTGGAATGTGGCGACTAGGGGCTTTTCACAGTAACTTAATTGAAGCCTACTCGTGACAATAAGCGATTTTCATTTCATTTCAACTTTTCAGAATTTGGTCATCTGTTAAATTTTGTGCGAAAGATGGGAGTGACCCTCGTGAATCTAGTGGAAAATATGAAACTATTTTCATCCACTGTTTTATTCTACTCTCTCAGCCCTGTTTGGTAGTTTTCAATTTTAAAAAATCTACACATTTCACAATAACATGATTAAACATACTGACCACTGGGACCAGTTTTGAGTAAGGTGGGACCTGTAAAAGCTGGATAAATTACACTTGAACAGAGCTGATACCAATGTCCTTGAGGGGTGGTTTGTTAGTTTTATTGAGGAGGGAGGTTTGAAATGAATCTGGCAATGGGGATGGAATCTAGGGCATACCTGGAATATTGTGGTCTCCTTATAGGAGAAGGATGTTCTTGTTATGAAGGGAATGCAGCGAAGGTTTACCAGACTGATGCCTGTGAAGGCGGGACTGACATAGGAGGAGAGATTGAATCAGTTAGGATTGTATTCACTGGAATTCAAAAGAATGAGGAGCACAGAAACCTATAAAATTCTAGCAGGATTAGACAGGGTAGATGCTGAAGGAAGTTCCCGACGGTGGGTGTGTTGAGAACCAGGGGTCAGAGTCTTAAGATACGGGGTAAACCATTTAGGACAGAGATGAGGAGAAATTTCTTCACCCAGAGTGGTGAGCCTGTGGAATTATCACAGGAAGTAGTTGATGCCAAAACATTGTATGTTTTCAAGAAGCAGTCTTTTCAAGAAGCAGTGCTCTTCAAAGTCGGGGGCGCGATCGGGGGTCGCGGGCGGATGTCAGGAGGGTCGCAGAGCCGTTGTTTGCGGCGCTCCCGATCGCGCAAATCCCCACGCAGCAGCCGGCTTTTAATACGCCGGCTGCAAGCGGCCTTTAAAATGTCCGTGAATATGTAAAAAAATTCAGCCGCATTGCGCATCGATCACTGCGCATGCACTGTGCGGCCGCTATTTTTTTAATAAACGGTCTCAGCTTAATCGCTCACTTCTGCGTGCACAATTTATCATTTCACTTCATTGTTCCTTGATTACCTGGAGTAATTTTAAAAGGTACAATGAAGTAAGTTCCTGTCTCCATCTATATGAGAATAAAAGGAATGCAATCATGATTAGTCATACTCATTCTTGCATTACCTTTTTCACAATGGTATTTCCATGCTCATCTGTGTACTGTTCCTCTGTAACTGTTTTTTATTCATTTAATTTTTATTTTTTCATTTATTTTATTAATTTTTTTTTACAAGTTTGGGGGGGTTTTATTTACAGTATAATATTTACGGAAGAAATGCATAACTTTGGACAGATGGAGACTCCATACTTTCCGACACCGGAAGGATTCACCTACATCCAACAGGTTCCATTGGAGGAGTGTGTACGAGGGCCAAAGGGACCCAAAACCATTTCCTCCATTTTTATCAGCAGCAAACAAGACAAGAGAAAATGGTGGGTCGCTCAGGTCAGCCAGGGTGAGTCACGAAGGTCAGCTGGCATGGGTCGCGAAGGTTGGCCGGGTCAGGTCCCAATGATTGACCGGTTGGTAAAAATGGGTCCCCGGAAAAAAAGTTTGAAGAACACTGAGTTAGAGAGAGCACTTCGAGTGAAGGGGATTAAAGGATTTGGGGGTGGGGGGGAAAGCAGAATTAGGCAGCTAAATTGAATGATCAGTCATGATCATAATGAATGGCAGAGCGGCCTCGAAGAGCCGAATGGCCTCCTCTTGCTCCTATTTTCGAAGAATTTACAGTGCAGAAGGAGGCCATTCGGCCCATTGAGTCTGCACCGGCTCTTGGAAAGAGCACCCAAGCCCACGCCTCCACCCTATCCCCGTAACCCCACCTAACCTTTTTGGCACTAAGGGACAATTTCGCATTGCCAATCCACCTAACTTGTACATTTTTGGACTGTGGGAGGAAACCGGAGCACCCGGAGGAAAACCATTAAGACACAGGGAGAACATGCAGACTCTGCACAGACAGTGATCCAAGCCGGGGATCAAACCTGGACCCTGAAGCTGTGAAGTAATTGTGCTAACCACTGAGCTATATCTTTTATGCTTCTATAAATCAGGAGGTAACACTGGGAGAAAAACAATATGCTCAGAGAATTGGGAGAGACAGACAGACTGGATTAAGAAATAGTAAGGTGGATCAGGTGGGGTCGACTAAAAAGGAATGCAATAAGATCCAATTTGGGTTTGCTGTGCATATATGTAAATAAATGGAGTGTGGTAAATAAGGCTGATGAATAGAGGTGCAGGTAGCCACGTGATAATATATGTTCTTATGGCAATAACAAATTCCTGGCTCATAAAAAGGACATGACCGAGTATTGAATATTTCTGGATAAAGGATGTTCAGGCAGGGAAGCACGGTGGCGCAGTGGTTAGCCCTGCTGCCTCACGGCTTCAATCCTTGGCTCTGGGTCACTGTCCGTGTGGAGCGTATACATTCTCCCCTGTTTGTGTGAGTTTCACCCCCACAACCCAAAGATTTGCTGCGGGGTCGGAGAATTGGCCACGTTAAATTGCTCCTTAATTGGGAAAAAAAATTATTGGGTTCTTTAAATTTAGAAAAAAAGATGTTCAAGAAAAATAGAAAAGGACAACAAAGGAGGCTGCATTGTTTAATATTACAGTGCTGGAAAGTGAGGACGTTTCAGAGGGGTTAAGAACAATTCTTGGTTGGAGCCAAGAACAATAGAAGTATTGTTACAGACTGGGTGTATTCTAAGCTACCAACTCGCAGAAAAGTTAGAGAGGAACAAACCTGCAGGGAAATTAGAGATGTGCAAAATTACAGAGTGGGGAAAAAGATCTGGGAATAAAACATGCAAATTTGTTGCATATAACTACATCCAGGAAGACAACCAAACACCGTGAATCACTGCATTGAGACCAGCCAAAGAACAGTGAACTGTATATTCCTTTGTCTGTTTATCGTCACCAACTATACAAAAAAATCTCGAGTGGGACCAGGGAACGTGTGACATATGAACGGAGGTTGTGATTTGCCTAGTATTTCTTAAATTCGGGTTGTCGTTTCATTAAATGTGCTTATTTTCAAACACATGTCGAATTAATTTTTTTGTCTGAAAGCATGAGCATGGTGGAACTCCTTTGGCAAAGCATATCCTCTCAAAATTCACAAAAAACCCGCTATGATCAAATGGTAGGATCAGGAAGTCATTCTCTTACCCCTCCTCATCTGGTCCTAACTTTATAGGTTATAGAATTTAAGAAACCTGGAAATCTAATTTGAGCATTTATATAAAGATTAACAGATACTTGGGAAATGGCCGTCATTGCTGAACTTAAATCTGGAAGTTCAGAAAATAAAGATATCTGATACTCACAACTGTGTTTGGATCACTGGATTGTTCAGCCACCTCTTCAAAGTCACTCAGGCTCTCCAAATCTAACTCTCTGTCTTTCTCCAGCAATAATTCTTTCATTTTTTTCCGTTTATTCTTTCCACCGCAGTAAACTCCAATATTCGTCCTGGGACTCAGCACCTAACAGGGAAAGGAAATTCATTTGCCAGATTTTAACAGAATATACATTGTAGTTTGGTACATTTAGAATTTTGTTTTCTCACAGACATCTTACATGTCTGTAACAAGAAAATCATTTCTTCCCCAAATTCTTATTCAATTACAGTAACATCATTGCACATTGCCATCTCCTCTCTTGTAATTACTCCTCTCTTGTAATTACTAAATTATAAACACTCGGATTAGTCTCTCTTCTAATTAATGATTACAGTAATACCCATCAGTGACCCCTTGCCTGTATTTCCACCAAATATACTGTTTTCCGGTGCTTTTCAAATCAGTCCACAGCTTTGTTGCTTCTAAAATTACCTGGAAGTTTGGCTTTCTTTTAAATAAATTTAGAGCCAATTTTTTTTTTTCAATTAAGGGACAATTTAGCATGGCCAATCTACCTACCCTGCACATCTTTGGGTTGTGGGGCGAAACCCACGCAGGCATGGGGAGAATGTGCAAACTCCACACAGATAGTGACCCAGAGCCGGGATTGAACCTGGGACCTCAGTGCCGTGACACAGCAATGCTAACCACTGCACCACCGTGCTGCCCTACCTGCAAGTATAGCTAAAGAAAGACCAGATGTATTTGATAATTAGAAACATAGAATATAAAAGCAGACGGTAATAATGCACTTATACAAGCCATTGTGTAAGCCACTGTTCAAGCAGTGTGCAGCTTTTCATAGACCTGCGACGTTCATAGAATTTACAGTGCAGAAGGAGGCCATTCGGCCCATCGAGTCTGCACCGGCTCTTGGGAAAGAGCACCCTACCCAAGGTTAACACTTCCCCCTATCCCAATAACCCAGTAACCCCACCCAACACTAAGGGCAATTTTGGACACTAAGGGCAATTTACCATGGCCAATCCACCTAACTTTGGCCAATTCTTTTTTTTTTTTAATTCATTTATGAGATGTGGGTGTCGCTGGTGAGGCCAGCATTTATTGCACATACAGAAGGTGGTGGTGAGTTGCCGACTTGAACTGCTGCAGTCCCTGTGCTGTTTAGGAGGGAGTTCCAGGATATTGCCCCAGCGACAGTGAAGGAATGGCAATATATTTCCAAATCAGGATGTGAGTGACTTGGGAGGGGAACCTCCGGGTGGTGGTGTTCCTAGCTGCTCGTCCTTCTAGGTGGTCATGGTCATGGGTTTGGAAGATGCTGTCTAAGGAACCTTGGCGAGTTACTGCAGTGCATCTCGTAGATGGTACACACGGCTGCCACTGCTCGTCAGTGGTGGAGGATTTGAATGTTTGTGGCAGGAGTTGCAATCAAACGGGCTTTGTCCTGGATGGTGTTGAGCTTTTTGAGTATTGTTAGGGCTGCATTCAACCTGGCAAGCGGAGAGTATTCCATTACAATCCTGACTTGTGCCTTGTAGATGGTGGACAGGTTTTAGGGAGTCAGGAGACGTGTTACGTAAGATTCCGAGTCTTTGACCAGCCCTGGTAGCCGCAGTATTAATATGGCGAGTCCAGTTCAGTTTCTGATCAATGGTAATCCCCAGAATGTTGATTGTGGGGATTCAGTAATGGTAATACCACTGAATGTCAAGGGGCGATGGTTAAATCCTCTTGTAGGAGTTGGTCATTGCCTGGCATTTGTGTGGCGCAACTGTAACTTGCCACTGGTCAGCCCAAGCCTGGATATTGTCCAGGTCTTGCTGAATTTGCACATGGACTGCTTCATTATCTGAGGAGTTGCGAATAGTGCTTAACATTGTGCAGTCATCAGCGAACATCCCCACTTCTGACCTTATGATGGAAGGGAGGTCATTGATGAAGCAGCTGAACATGATCATGAGAAGAGTCAAGATATCAGGACTGTCTCAACAGAGCAATGAACGGTTAATAGGAATTTTTTAAATGCATTTTGATAGGGTTAATAGAGGATAATTTCTTCGAGCTTGAGGAGAGTGAGAAGTTAAGAGTAATGCCCTTACAGTTAAATGTTTTTGTTATTTACAGCACATATGGAAGCCATTCGGCCTCGTGTCTGCACCGGCTCCAAAAAGAGCAAACGGGCTCGTCGCATTCCCCAACCCTATCGCCGTAGCCCTCTAAATTCATCACTTTTAAATGTCTATCAAGCCATCTTTTGAGACCTCCAATGGAATCCCTCATTCCTGGTATAATTCTAGTAAATCTCCTCTGCAATCTCTCCGGGGCTTTAACATCCTTTCTGAAATAAGGTGCCAGAACTGAACACAATACCCCTAATGTGATCTGACCAATTATTTGGAGAGGTGTCACATCACTTCCTTGCTTTTATACTCTATACCTCTAGTTATAAACCAAAGGATGCTATAAGCCTTCTTTTTAAAAAAAACTGTTTTTATTGGGTTTTATATGTGATATACTTACAAATGTACACACAGAAAACAAAAACAAAAAAAAAGGAAGTAAAAAAACCTCAGAACAAAGCAGGAGAGGGTATCTTTCTTCCCCCCTTTCTTTTCTTAACAAAACAAAACCGGCTGACAGGGGCACCCCGATGCCATTTGCATCTCTTGGTCATTTTAAAATTTTTGTCCATTTGCCTCAGCGTCGGCCATTGGTCATTCCTTCTTCCTTTCTCTCTTTTGCCTTGCTCTGCTTGTTGTGGTCGTTGTCTTCCCCTGCACTCTGCCCCCAGTTTGTGTTTCCCTTCTCTCCTTATGGCCCCCCTCTGTTATTCACCTCCCCTCGACCTCCCTGCCCCCCATCCCCCTTCCCTTCCCCCATTCTCATCCCCCCCCCCCCCCCCCCCCCCCCCCCTTTGCTCTGCTACTCGCCCTTCTTTCCTGTTGGGTTTGGCTACTTCCTCTTGTCTCCCCCCCCCCCCCCCCCCCCCCCTCCTCCCCTCCCCACCCCCACCGATCCTCCCTCACGGGAGGAGGGCTGACGCCCTTGCCTTTGCCTCCCTGATTGCCCACCATAGAATCCTGCTCGGCTGGCGCTCAGCAACACCACCTAAAGCTGCAGACTGGCTGTCCGACCTATCAGAATCTCTCCAAATGGAGAAAATCTAATTCGCCATCCGTGGATCGGAAGATGGCTTCATCAAAACATGGAAGCCACTCACCCAACTGTTCCGGGACCTGTTTGCGGCCAACAAACAAACAAATAAATAAGTAGCTATAAGACTTTTTTTAACAAATGTTTCAGCTTGCCTGGCCACCTTCAGAGAATTATGCACTTCAACCCCGATATCCCTCTGCTCCTGTTCTCCCCTCAAAGTTGTGCCATTGAGTCAATATTGTCTCCCCATGTTTCTTCTACCAAAATGCATTACCCGGAGAACACCAATTTCAACTCATCTCCAGTCTGAATCTGTTTCCTATCTCTTAGCCAACTTCTAATCCATGCTGCCAAGGACCCATCAATCCCAAACATTTGTAATTTGCTAACCAACCTGCAACGTATCAAATGCTTTCTGAAAGTCAAAATATACAGCACCCACAGTACTACCTTCACTGCCTGTGTCAGCTCATCAAAGAGCTCAATTAAATTTGTCAGACATGACTTGCTCTTAACAAAGCCATGTTGACTTTCTAGTATTAACTTATTTTTCCCCCAAGTGTATATTTATCTCATCCCGGATTATGGCCTCCATCAGTTTTCCCACTATTGATGTTAAGCTGACAGGCCTGTACATAGAACATAGAACAGTACAGCACAGAACAGGCCCTTCGGCCCTCGATGTTGTGCCGAGCAATGATCACCCTACTCAAACCCACGTATCCACCCTATACCCGTAACCCAACCCCTCTTAACCTTACTTTTTAGGACACTACGGGCAATTTAGCATGGCCAATCTACCTAACTCGCACATCTTTGGACTGTGGGAGGAAACCGGAGCACCCGGAGGAAACCCACGCACACACGGGGAGGATGTGCAGACTCCGCACAGACAGTGACCCAGCCGGGAACTGAACCTGTAGTTTCCCTTTGCCCCTTTCTTAAACAGCGGTGTCACATTTTCAGTCCTCCAGATCCCCGGGACTAATCCTGTGCTCAGAGAGGCCTGGAACATTTCTGTCAATGGCTCCCTCACCTCTCTCAGCAATGTAGGATCCATCCCATCCAGGCCTGTGACTTCTACCTGGAGTGCTGCTAGCCTTTTTAGCATCTTTTCTTTATCTATCACTATATTGCTCCGTTCCTCAAAACTTACATTTTCAACTGGGCCATTGTCACCATCTTCTAATTTGGTAAAGACAGAAGCAAAGTACTTATTTAGCACTACTACCATACCCTCCGCTTCAATGAGCAGCCTACCCTGCTTGTCCCTTATGGGCCCCACTCTATCCTTCATTAATATTTTACCATTGATGTGTTTGAAGAACATTTTGCTATTTGTTTTAGCACAGCCTGCAATCCTTTTCTCATGCTTCCTATTAGCCTTCCTTTTTCCATCTCTCTCCTCTACTGAGATGCTCTTCCTGATTTCTATTGCTATTTTTTTTTTACGGCATGCATCATATGCCTCTTTTTTCTTCCTTATTTAAACATCAACATCCTTAGTCAACTCTAGCTTTGGATACCCCATATTTATTTCTCATGGGCACTTACTTAGCTTTCACCCCATTTATCTCTCCTTTGAAAGCCTCCCATTTTGCATCCAGTTTTACCCACCAAAATGTGTTTCCAATCAACCTGCTCCAGTTCATCTTTTAGACCCCAAAATTTGCCCCTTTCCAGTCTGGGATCTTAACCTGTGACCGATTTTCCAACTTAATATTGAATTGTATTATATTATGATCGCTACTTCCCAACGCCTCCCCAACTCTGACCTTTTCCAGCTGCCCTGCCTAATTTCCTAGGACCAGATCCAGTACAGCTTGCTCCCTGGCAAAACTGGAAATGTACTGTTCCAGAAAGCTCTCCTGCACACAGTGCACGAATTTCACCCCTTTTGTGCTCCACACTCTACTCATTTCCAGTCTACCTTAGGGTAATTGAAATCCTTAACTATCACAACCCTACTTGCCCTGCAGGTTTCCATAATCTGCCCGCAAATGCTCTGTTCCACTTTCTCCCCACTTTGGAGGCCTATAGTAAATACATAAAAAGGTCACCACTGCCTTCCTGTTTCTCACCTCTAACTATATAGATTCTAATGCAGGAACTGTATCTTTTTCAAGTGATATGATACTATCTTTGACCAAGACGCGACACCACTTCCCTTTTTACCCACCCCGTTCCTACTAAAAACTCAATAACTCAGGATGTTAAGTATCCAGTCCTGTTCTGCTTTAGCCATGTTTCTGTCAATGGAGGGCTGAAAGGCCAGTTCCTGTGCAGACGGGCAGGGACAAGGGTTGCCCCCGGAATGGGGTTGGGATCCAGGGGTTGGCATGGTGGTGCTGTGAGCAATTCCCCCCCAGTTGGCCCCCACCCTCCCATGGCGATCCACCCCTGTGGCGTGTCTCCCACCCCCCCCCACCGAGCACAGGGGTGGCAAGCCCAGCACACCCAAGCTCTTTGTCTGTGAGCAAAGATGGCTATTCACCCCCTTGGCTCCCCGTGGAAGAGTACCACTCGGCACCAGCGTGGCCACTTGCTGTAGAGGCCGATGAATTACGGGAGGCCGTTGGATATGGGGTCGCTCTCGTTGATTGTATGGAAATGGGGCTGAAGTAGTGATAATAGGTTTCTTGCCACACTACAGTGAAATCCCGATTTTGTCTATGGGAGTGGGCCGGTTGAATCGCATATTGTTTGGCGCTTGGCGCGGTTCTTGTTTTTGGCCTCTCCCGCTATTCACCAGCCGTGTTACGCTTCAGCGGGAGTGTAACAAGGTCGGAAGATCACGCCATAAGTGTTTCCACCAGGATTGAATAGCGTGTGGTTCGCACTTCTGTTGGGGGCGCTATTCAGTAAGCGAGTGAGGACCTGCAAACAGGCCAGCACTCCGCCGCACGAATGGAGCACGATGCCCGGCCCAGAGGACATTGTAACTGCTGGGGCCGACATTAACGCGCGCACGCACACACACAAAGATGTGCCGGCAGCTGCAGTCAGCGCTGCCAGTCGCACCAGGAGGAGACAGCGGAGGGGTGGGGTCACTGGTGAGGCCTCTGCCCTGAGGGAGGTTTCCAAAGTTCACAATGCAACTGTCCTGTGGTTGGGGTAAATTCTGCTGATCCACTGCTTCCTGTGCAGTGGGGCAGCGCTCCTGAGTACCACCAACACCTGGTGGGCCCCGATTGAGCTTTGCCACGCCCATCCCCTTGCTGATACTGTTGGGGCATGACGACGCCCAGACGGGCAGCGTGAATGGGCTTCCAGAGGCTTCCAATGGGGTGCATTTAAAACACATACTGCAGCAATGATGATCTGAGCCAGGACACCCCGATCCTGAGGGGGATACCCTGTGGACATGGCATCAAGTTGTTCCCCGCTGCAGGTTCCGGCCTGGGCAGCTCCACCCCCTCTACCACCCCCCACTGCAAGCTCAACAATTTGTGAGGCTTTCTCAGAGTATTATTTAGCCTCCACTCCCTATAATGATAATAATAATCTTTATTATTGTCTTGTCACAAGTAGGCTTACATTAACACTGCAATGAAGTTACTGTGAAAAGCTCCTAGTCGCCACATTCCGGTGCCTGTTTGGGTGCACAGAGGGAGAATTCAGAATGTCCAAATTACCGAACAGTATGTCTTTCGGGACTTGGAGGAGGAAACCGGAGCACCCGGAGGAAACCCACGCAGACATGAGTAGACTCCACACAGACAGTGCCCCAAGGCGAGAATCGAACCTGGGACCCTGGTGCTGTGAAGCAACAGTGCTAACCACTGCACTACCCTCTACGCATCCATGGCGCCCAGGCCTCGCTTGCATATACCTGCACTAATTTGCGCCCGTGAGACTTCCGCTTTGAGGGGCGCAGCATTGTGGAGGGATGGAGCATGAAGTGTCCAAGCTGTAAATGATGGTTTTGCATGGATCAGCCAGCATGGGGCACAAACCTCGATATCGCCGCCAGCAAAGAGACCGGAGCCTGGCATTGGAATCAGTGCTGGCAGCTAAACGCATATTATTCCATTTTGTGCGATTCTCCTCCCGCTTCTTGCTTCTGGCATCATGAAGTGGGGAATCCAGCCCACTGTTTTTAGTGGGCACAATGGAGTGCAGGTTTTGGTTGGAATTTGGTCAGCTTCATTTTGGAAAAGTTGCTATCAGTTTGCTCAGTTGGTAGATGGCAGCCAATGATTAGTGGTGCCCCACAAGGGTCAGCGTTCAGACCACAACTAGTCCCGATATACAGTAACGATCTGGAAGAAGGAACGGAGGGCATTGTTGCTAAGATTGCAGCTGATACAAAGATATGTAGAGGGACAGGTAGCATTGAGAAGCAGGTGGGGGGGCCACAGGAGGACTTGGACAGGCTGGGAGAGTGAGCAAAAAGGCAGATGGAATACAATGCGGAAAAGTGTGAGGTTATGCACTTTGGTAGGCAGAACAAGCATAGAGTGTATTCCAAATGGGAAAGGTTTTGATATCTGAAGCACAGAGGGACTTAGGAGTTCAGAATTCTCTTAAGGTTAACATGCAGGTTCAGTTGGCAGTTAGGAAGGCAATTGTAAGCAGTTTGGGGTCCCGTATCTCGGATGTGCTGGCCTTGGAGAGAGTCCAGAGGAGGTTTGCAAGAATGATACCTGGGGGGAGGGGGAATCTTCTTGAAACTTACACAAAGCATGAGAGGCTAGATAGAGTGGGCGTGGAGCAGATGTTTCCACTAGTAGGAGAGTCTAGAACTGAGGGCACAGCCTCAAACTCCTTTAAAACTGAGATGTGAAAGAATTTCTTCAGCCAGAGGGTGGTGAATCTATGGAACTTTTTGCCACAGAAGGCTGTGGAGGCCAAATCACTGAGTGTCTTTAAGACAGAGGTAGATAGGTTCTTGATTAATAAGGGAATCAGGAGTTTTGGGGAGAAGGCAGGAGAATGGGGATGAGAAACATATTAGCCATGATCTATAAGTACAGCAGACCAGATGGGCCAAAGGCCCAATTTGAGCATACAATCAAATTGGCTGGAAGTGGTTTTGGGGTGCTCAAATTGAATTTTACATCTAGTTTGAGGGGAAGAGGAGTGGGTCTGAAACTAGTATTTTAAACTTAAATATGGGCAACTATGTGGGCATGAATTGTGGATAGCACAATTGCTTCACAGCTCCAAGGTCCCAGGTTCGATTCCCCGCTGGGTCGCTGTCTGTGCGGAGTCTGCACAACCTCCCCGTGTGCGCGTGGGTTTCCTCCGGGTGCTCCGGTTTCCTCCCACAGTCCAAAGATGTGCAGGTTAGGTGGATTGGCCATGATAAATTGACCTTAGTGTCCAAAATTGCCCTTAGTGTTCGGTAGGGTTACTGGGTTATGGGGATAGGGTGGAGGTGTTGACCTTGGGTAGGGTGCTCTTTCCGAGAGCCGGTGCAGACTCGATGGGCCGAATGGCCTCCTTCTGCACTGTAAATTCTATGAAAAAATGAAAGGAGATAGCTGAGGTGAACTGGGAAAGGGGATAATTTAATTGAGAGAAACAGTGGCAGTCAATTCAGGGGATATTTCAGAATACATATACTCCAATCATAAACAAATATCTAAAGGTAGGACCCAACATTAGTTTTGAATAATTATCTTTCTTAGTGCCACAAGTAGGCTTAATTAACACCGCAATGAAGTTACTGTGAAAATTCCCTAGTCGCCACATTCCGGCGCCTGTTCGGGTACACAGAGGGAGAATTCAGAATCTCCAATTCACCTTTCGGGACTTGTGGGAGGAAACCGGAGCACCCAGAGGAAACCCACGCAGGGAGAAGGTGCAGACTCAGCACAGTGACCCAAACTGGGAATCAAACCCAGGTTGTTTCCACTGGCGGGAAGCATCAAAATTAAGGGAAAAACGTGTAACTGCTCAAATTTGAGTGGCAGATCAGATGATTGGCCAGATCATGAAAGAATGCCAGAGAATGACTGAAATGTTAATCAGGAAAAAGAAATTAGAGTATGAAAGTAGGCTAGTTAAAAGAAGACAACAATAGTTCTGATAGGTATTTAAACAGATTAAAATGTCTAGCGAATATTTATCCTCTGGAGCAGGTTTTGTCTAACTGCTGATGTTGGGAGGGTTGTAGTGTGATCAGTCGCAGCGTCCCGGATCGCAGGGAAGTGCCCAACGGTCAGAACCGGCTTTTAAGAATGCCGGCTGTGACCAGGTTTTAAGTTGAGTATATTGGTCACGGCTGGATTTTCAATGCGAATGATGCAGTTTTCCTACTGAAAGCGGCAGCAGAGAGAAGGTCGTGCACCCGGCACGTACACTGATGTCACGCACCCTGCTTTTGGCGCAAAATCACAGGGGAGAGATTCCTCCATTTTCTAGCTGCGAGCAAGCAAGCAACTGTGAAGAACTGTAGATGGATCATTTTGTCACAAAAGAGGGGGACAGACACAAACGAGCCAGAATCTCACAACTGAATCTGCAGGAGAGAGCTGCACAGGAGAGTCCACGACAGGAGCTCCAGGGCCTATGAAGAAACTGTAATCAGGTACAAAGTAAAGATGATTTCTTGAGGTATGGCTTTGCTAAGTGTGCCAATGCAAATCAGGATGCAAAGCTCATGAGTGTTATATGCAGGAAAGTACTGGCAAATGAAAGTTTAAAACCCTCAAAACATCAAAGGCATTTCAAGACCAGCATTGCAGGTTCAAAGACAAACATCTTGTTTGTTTTTAAAAGGACGCAGCGAGAACTTAAATCATCAGCTGAAGTCCTCAGCAGAAAGGGAACATTGAATGACAAAGCACAATTAGCCTCTTATCTGGGGCTGGGGCCCATATACCAGTAGGGGCTGGTTTAGCTCACTTGGGGCTGGTTTAGCTCACTCAGCTAAATCGCTGGCTTACCAAGCAGGCCAGCAGCACGGTTCGATTCCTGTACCAGCTTCCCCGGACGCCGGAATGTGGCGACTAGGGGCTTTTCACAGTAACTTCATTGAAGCCTACTCGTGACAATAAGTGATTTTCATTTCATTATGGTAACTTACTGTGTAGCTAAAGAGAAAATGTCCCACACTGTAGCAGAGAGAGTAATTCTCTCTGCAGCATTAGACATAGTTTGTATAGATGAGATGTCAGCTGGAAAACCAAAATGTATCCCACTTAGTGATAACATAGTGGTACGCCGAATTTGTGATATTGCTGAGAATTTAGAAGCCCAACTTATTTCTTGATTAAAGTCAGCACAGGAGTGCTCAATACAACTAGGTGAAAGTACAGATGTTGCAGATTGTGCAACCTTGCTAGTTTACATTTGGCACAATGAATTTGTTGAGGATTTGCTATGCTGTCTGACATTACCAACCAGCATGACTGGCACAGAGATTTTTGAAGCAGTGAACAGTTATTTGGTTGGAAACTGCAGGTTCGACTGGGTTCATTGCAGAGGAATTACAAGTGATGGGACAGCCAACATGACTGGAAAAAACAGCAGAGTTGTAATAAGGATTAAGGAGACAGGGGGTCAGGAAATTGTTTGGAATCATTGTTTTATTCACCGTAAGGCATTGGTATTGAAAGAAATTCCATTAGATCTTGAAGTGGTGATGAAATCAATTGTGAAAGTTGTGAATTTCATTAAATGCAGCGCAGTCAATCAGGCACTCAATACCAGGCTTTTTGAGGCTCTGCATTCCGATGGGGGCCAAGCGCACATTACGCACAGAGATAAGGTTGCTGCCATGGGGCCCGGTACTTCTCAGAACTTACGAACCCAAGTATGAAATCCACACTTTCCTCATTGAGAAATAGTTCCCTCCAGCCAATTTGCTTGGTAATGAAGCTTGGATGCTAACTATGTCTGACATTGCAGACATCTTTACAATTCTAAACGAACTGAACCTCAAATTGCAAGGGAAGGATGATGATTGCTTTTGGCACTGTGAAGGAATAGATGTTTCCAAAAGTAATTGAAAGTTTAGCAAGTGCGAGTACAATGCCAAAAACTACTACATGTTACCCGCACTGCTATGACACACCAAAGAAAACAGTGTTAGTAACGGAACTATCAATAGATTGGCAAGCTTTATTCAGTCACATCTGGCTGCACTGATCAACAGTTTTTGTCACTATAATAATAATCTTTATTATTGTCACAAGTAGGCTTACATCAACACTCCAATGAAGTTACTGTGAAAAGCCACTAGTCATCACATTCCGGCGCCGGTTCGGGTACATGGAGGGAGAATTCAGAATGTCCAAATTATTTAATAGCACGTCTTCCGGGACTGGTGGGAGGAAACTGGAGACTCAGAGGAAACCCACACAGACACAGGGACAACGTGCAGATTCCGCTGTCATGCGAGTGTCCCTTTAAGAAATGCATTATTGACAGGGGTGGTCGAATCGGGGTACATGGCGATCGTGGTGGTGTCAGACCATGATGCTGCATTGCGTGGGCGGGGGCAGCACCCACAGTGGAGGATGGCCGTCAGGTTGCTGGCAGGGGCTGGTTTAGCACAGGGCTAAATCGCTGACTTTGAAAGCAGATCAAGGCAGGCCAGCAGCACGGTTCAATTCCTGTACCAGCCTCCCCGAACAGGCGCCGGAATGTGGCGACTAGGGGCTTTTCACAGTAACTTCATTTAAGGCCTACATGTGCCAATAAGCAATTTTCATTTCATTTTTCATGAGGAGGTATGTGAGCGGGTGAGGACTGCTGTTCCGGGGGTATGTGAAATACAATGAATCAGGAGGGATCTCGGTCGCCTCGCTGTGGGAGGGGCACAAGGCAGTGATTAGAGGGGAGTACATACCTGATCTGGGAAGGAGGAGTAGTGAGCAGAGATGGCAAGGCTGGTGGATGGGATTTTGCGAGTGGACAGGAGGCATTCGGCAGCCCCAGAGGCAGGATTACATAAGAAAATAAGAACTCTGAGCAGGAGTAGGCCATCTGGCCCCTCGAGCCTGCTCCGCCATTCAATTAGATCATGGCTGATCTTTTGTGGGCTCAGCTCCACTTTCCGGCCCGAACACCATAACCCTTAATCCCTTTATTCTTCAAAAAACTATCTATCTTTACCTTAAAAACATGTAATGAAGGAGCCTCAACTGCTTCACTGGGCAAGGAATTCCATAGATTCACAACCTTTTGGGTGAAGAAGTTTCTCCTAAACTCAGTCCTAAATCTACTTCCCCTTATTTTGAGGCTATGTCCCCTAGTTCTGCTTTCACCCGCCAGTGGAAACAACCTGCCCGCATCTATCCTATCTATTCCCTTCATAATTTTAAATGTTTCTATAAGATCCCCCCTCATCCTTCTAAATTCCAATGAGTACAGTCCCAGTCTACTCAACCTCTCCTCATAATCCAACCCCTTCAGCTCTGGGATTAACCTAGTGAATCTCCTCTGCACACAGATTGTTGGAAGCAGAGGCAGAAGTTCCAGATGGAGTTCGGGCTGGTGTCCACGGGGGAGGCAGTTGCAGAGGGCCACTGCATGAGTACGGGGAGAAGGCAAGTAGGATGCTGGCCCATCACTCAGGAAGCAGGGAGGCAGCGAGGGAGATTGGAAGTCTGAAGGACGGTCGGGCTGGAGTGGTACTGGGCCCGGTGAGGGTAAACGGGGTATTTGAGGAGTTTTATCGGAGGCTTTATGAATCGGAGCCACTGCTGAATGTGGATGGGAGGTTAGAACATAGAACAGTACAGCACAGAACAGGCCCTTCGGCCCTCGATGTTGTGCCGAGCCATGATCACCCTACTCAACTCCACGTATTCACCCTATACCCGTAACCCAACAACCCCCCCCCCCCCCCCACCCCACTTAACCTTACTTTTTAGGACACTACGGGCAATTTAGCATGGCCAATCCACCTAACCCGCACATCTTTGGACTCTGGGAGGAAACCGGAGCACCCAGAGGAAACCCACGCACACACGGGGAGGACGTGCAGACTCCGCACAGACAGTGACCCAGCCGGGAATCGAACCTGGGACCCTGGAGCTGTGAAGCATTTATGCTAACCACCATGCTACCGTTCTTGGCTAAGACCCTGGCTTTGTGGACTGTGCGACTGAGTGCCGGGGGAAGACCAGACAGGGTTTGTTAAGGGGAGGCATCTGTTGGCCTGTTGGATGTTATAATGATGCCCTCGGAGGGATGGAGTGTGGAGGTTGCTATGGATGCAGAGAATGCCTTTGATCGGGTAGAATGGCAATATCTGCGGGAGCTACTAGGGCAGTTTGGGTTTGGGCAGGGGTTTGTGGTCTGGGTCCAGATGTTGCATCAGGCGGCAGCGGCGTGTATACAGATGAACCGGGTGAGTTCTGGGTATTTTAGGCTGTATTGTGGGACGAGGCAAGGATGCCCACTCTCCCCGTTGTTCTTGGTGACAGTGCCACTGGCAATTATGCTTAGAGCGTCAAGGGGTTGCTCGACATGTCGGATCCATTGGAGGAATCGTGGACATTTTGGTGGAATTCGGTCAGTTCGTAGGGTATAAGTTAAACACGGGAAAAAGTGAGGTCTTCCCAATTCATGTGATGGGCAGGAGAGGAGGTTGGCCAGGCGGACAGCACAGTTGCGGATGGGGGGGTAGATTTCTCATGGTCCAGGGCAAGCTTGAGGGGGTGAAGGTGGTCCTAGTGAATGTTTACGCTCCAAACTGGGATGATGTAGATTTCAACAAAAGGCTGCTGGGGAAAATCCCCGACTTGGATTCGCACAAGTTGATTATGGGTGGGGACTTTAATACAGTCCTCAATCCCGACCTGGACCGGTCTTGCTCCAGAACGGGCAGGGTCCCGGCAATGGCAAGGGAACTGAGAGGGTTCATGGAACAAATGGGGGGGGTGGACCCCTGGAGAATCAGCCGGCCGACGGGGAAGGAGTTCTCGTTCTATTCGCATGTTCACAAGGTTTATTCTCATATTTACTTCTTTATTATGAGTAGGGACTTTTTGGAGGGGGTGAGGGATACAGAATACTCGGTGATCACTATTTCGGACCATGCTCCACATTGGGTCGACCAGCTGGTCTGCAAAGAAAGTTACCAGCGCCCACAATGGAGATTAGAGGTGGGATTGTTGGCAGAGGAGAGGGTGTGTGAGAGGGTGGGGAAATGCATGCAGGACTACCTGCTGGTCAACGATACAGGGGAAGTCTCAGCAGCGGTGCTCTGGGAGGCGCTGAAGGCGGTGGTGAGAGGGGCAACTGATCTCAATACGAGCCCATAAGGACGGAACGGATAGGGCAGAGATGGACAGACTGGTGCAGATGACACGGACGGATAGGGAATATGCGGACTCCCCGAGGGCAGAGCTACTTAGGGAACGACGGAGACTGCAAGCGGAGCTGGGGGCGCTGGGGAAGGCCGTAGAGCAGCTCAGAAAGGTCAGGGGCGCGGTGTATGAGTATGGGGAGAAAGCCAGCAGAATGCTTGCACAGCAACTTAGGAGGGGGGAGGCGGCCAGGGAGATAGGGATGGTAGTGGACGGGGCAGGGAACCGGGTGGGAGACCCAGCAGGATTGAACAGGGTATTCAGGGACTTTTACAGTAAGCTGTATACCTCGTAACCTCCCACGGGGCCAGAGGGGATGAGACGCTTCTTAGATGAGCTGACCTTCCCAAAGGTAGGCAGGGGGATGGTAGAGGGGCTGGGGGCCCTGATTAGAGCTGAAGAAGTAATGGGGGGCCTGAAGGTCATGCAGTCGGGTAAAGCCCCGGGGCCGGACGGGTATCCAGTGGAGTTCTACAAAAAGTTTGCGGGTATACTGGGGCCGGTTAGGGTGTTAAACGAGGCGAGGGACAATGGGAACCTACCCCCGACAATGTCACAAGCCACCATCTCGCTGATATTAAAACGGGATAAGGATCCGGAAGTTTGTGGGTCCTATAGGCCAATCTCCCTGATTAATGTGGACGCTAAACTGCTGGCCAAGATCCTGGCATCCAGAATCGAAGACTGCGTACCAGACGTGATCGTGGAGGACCAAACGGGGTTTGTCAAGGGCAGGCAGCTGGTAGCCAATCTAAGAAGGCTACTCAATGTGATTATGATGCCCCCAGAGGGCAGAGAGGTGGAGGTAGTGGTGGCAATAGATACCGAAAAAGCTTTTGACCAGGTGGAGTGGGACTATTTATGGGAGGTGCTGGGACGATTTGGGTTTGGAGAGGGCTTTGTGGACTGGGTTATATCAGGCCCCGGAGGCTAGTGCAAGGACGAACCCCGAGTATTTTAGACTACACCGCGGGACAAGACAGGGATGCCCCCTCTCTCCGCTGCTGTTTGCATTGGCCATAGAACCGCTGGCAATTGCTCTGAGAGCGGCAAGGGGATGGAAGGGAATGGTCAGGGGGGGGGGATAGAACACAAGGTCTCGCTATACGCGGATGACATGCTTTTGTATGCGTCAGATCCAGCAGCAGGGATGGATGGGATTATGGAAATCCTAGGGGAATTTGGCCGGTTTTCGGGCTACAAGTTGAACATGGCAAAAAGTGAGATGTTTGTGATGCAGGTGAGGGGTCAGGAGAATAGACTGAGGGAGCTACCATTTAGGCTGGTTGGAGAAAATTTTAGGTAACTGTGGATACAAGTGGTGCGTGACTGGGATATGATGCATAAGTTGAACTTGTCTAGGCTGGTGGAGCAAATGAGGAGCGAGTTTCAGAGGTGGGATGCGCTCCCGCTGTCACTAGCGGGGAGAGTACAGACGGTGAAGATGACGATCCTCCTGAGATTCCTGTTTATTTTTCAGTGTCTCCCTATTTTCATTCCGCGGTCCTTCTTTAAAAGAATCAATAAAATGATCCTGGGATTTGTTTGAGCAGTGAAGTCCCCGCGGGTAAAGAGGGAGATGCTGAAACGGAACCGTAGCGAGGGGGAATTAGCGTTGCCGAACCTCAGCAACTACTACTGGGCGGCTAACATAGCCATGATAAGGAAATGGATGGTGGGTACGGGGTCCGTTTGGGAGCGGGTGGAGGCGGCTTCGTGCAAGGGCACCAGCTTGGCGCCCTGGTCACGGCTCCCCAGCCGCTCTCGCCGGCCAGGTACTCCACCAGCCCTATAGTGGTGGCGGCTCTGCGGATTTGGGGCCAATGGAGGAAGCATGCGGGGGAAGTGGGAGCGTCGGTCTGGTCCCCAATATGTGACAACCACCGATTTGTCCCGGGGAAGATGGATGGCGGGTTTCGAGCGTGGCGGAGGGCGGGGGTGGGAAGGAGCCTGTTCCTGGAAGGGAGCTTTGCGGACATGAGGGCGCTGGAGGAGAAGTTTGGGCTGGCGAGGGGGAATGACTTTTGATACTTGCAGGTGGGAGATTTCGTACGTAGACAGGTCCCGTCCTTTCCACGCCTTCCACCAAGGGGGATCCAGGACAGGGTAGTTTCCAGGGGTGAGGTAGGAGAGGGGAGAGTCTCGGATATTTATATATAGCTTATGGGAGCGGAGGACACAGGGACCGAGGAACTGAAACTTAAGTGGGAGGAGGAGCTTGGTGGGGAGTTGTAGGAGGCGTATGGGCAGACGCTCTGAGGAGGGTAAATGCAACCGCAACATGTGCCAGGCTCAGCCTGATTCAGTTCAAGGTGGCTCACCGGGCCCACATGATGGTGGCCCGGATGAGCAAATTCTTTGGGCTGGAGGTCAAGTGTGCTAGATGTGGGGGAGGACCAACGAACCATGTCCACATGTTCTGGGCGTGTCCAAAACTCAGGGGATACTGGCAGGGATTTGCGGACGTCATATCCCACGTACTGAAAACAAGGATGGCGATGAGTCCAGAGGTGGCGATTTTTGGGGTGTCGGAAGATCCGGGAGTCCAGGAGGGGATAGAGTCCGGCGTTGTGGCCTTTGCTTCCCTGATAGCCCGGTGACGAATACTGTTGGCCTGGAGGCACTCAAAGCCCCCAAAGACCAAGTATGGCTGTCGGACATGGCACGCTTTCTCGGCTTGGAAAAAAATCAAGTTCGCCTTATAGATCAAAGAATTTACAGTGCAGAAGGAGGCCATTCGGCCCATTGAGTCTGCACCAGCTCTTGGAAAGAGCACCCTACCCAAGGTCAACACCTCCACCCTATCCCAATAGCCCAGTAACCCCACCCAACACTAAGGGCAATTTTGGACACTAAGGGCAATTTATCATGGCCAATCCACCTAACCTGTACATCTCTGGACTGTGGGAGGAAACCGGAGCACCCGGAGGAAACCCACGCACACACGGGGAGGATGTGCAGACTCCGCACAGACAGTGACCCAAGTCGGAATCGAACCTGGGACCCTGGAGCTGTGAAGCCATTGTGCTATCCACAACGCTACCGTGCTGCCCTTATGAGGATCACTATCGGGGTTCGCCTGGAGGTGGCAACCATTCATCGACTTCTTCGCGGGGAACTAATCGTCAGCGGGGGAGGGGGGGGGGGGGGAGATAGTGTAGAGTAGGAGGGAAGAATAGGCTGGAGATAAAATAGTGGGGGAGGGGTCGGTAAGGGAGCAGATGGAGGCAGCCTCATGTAAGGACTCGAGTTTGGGGGCATTGTTGACGGCGCCTCTGCCGTTCTCCCTGGCCAGGTACTCCAGAAGTCCGATGGTGGTAGCGGCCCCGAGGCTGTGGGGACAGTGGCGGCAGCACCCGAGACTGGAGGGGGTCTCGGCTTGGGCCCCGATCTGTGGGAGTGACAGGGCTGTCTGAGGGGGCTGGACGCAGGGTTCCGGAGGTGGTGTGGGGAGGAGGGGTGGGGGGGATTGAGTGGTTTGGAGACCGGTTTGTGAGGAGCAGTTTTTCAAGCTTAGCGGGGTTTGCAGAGGAGTATGAGCTGCCCAGCGGGAATGGATTCCGAGACTTACAGGTTCGGGACTATGTGAGGTACCATCCTTTCCTGATCTGCCATCCCCAGGGTTGCAGGACAAAGTGGTGTTGAAGGCAGGTGCTGGTGAGGGCAGTATGTCAGCGATTTACAAACAATTAATGGACTGGGAGGGCGCCCCTATAGGAAAAGTTAAGCAGAACTGGGAGGAAGAGCTGGGGAGGGTGCTGGAGGCTGGGTTATGGGAGGAGGATCCAGGGAGGGTGAATTTGTGTGCTAGGCTTAGCTTCATTGAATTTGGATGAGTTCACAGTGCGCATATGGCCCTGGCCAGAATGAGCAGGTTCTTTGAGGGGGTAGAGGATAGGTGTGGCATGGCCCGCAAACCACATCCACATGTTTTGGGCCTGTCCGAAGCTGAAAGAATTCTGGCGGAGGTTCGCTGACGTGATGTCTGAGGTGCTGAGGGTGAAGATGGCCCCGAGTCCAGAAGTAGCAATATTTGGAGTGTCGGAAGACCCAGGAGTCCAGGGGGTGAGAGGCCAACTTTTTGGCCTTTGCCTCTTTGGTAGCCCGGAGACGGATTTTGTTGGGATGAGGGACTTGGAGCCACCGAAACCGGGGGCGGGGGGGGGGGGGGGTTCCTCAGGATGGAAAAAATCAAGTTCGCCTTGAGAGAGTCTGTGGAGGGGTTTGCCTGGAGATGGAAACCGTTTATCGCAAGTCGGCGGGGGGGACTTTGGGGTTAAAAAAAAAAAGGAGGTTGGAGGCTCACAGCAGGGAGGGAGGGTGGGTGCGGGGGTGTTGGTAATTTATTTATTATAAGATTTCCTGTTTGCTCTCTTTTCGGTTTTGGTTGCGTTTGATGTGTATATATATATATATATATATACATAAAATATACATGTATATAATATATATAAATATACATATAAATATATAACTAACTTACAGCTGACTCCAAATGAAGAGACTGAGCTTCTCTGCCTCACCTGCAATAGCGCAAAATACGCCACAAGTCCGTGAGGCTGTCAGCAATCTGGAGTAGCATCTCTGAGGAATATCCAGTGCGGATTAAGCAAGCATTTTGTTGCCATTGCCCTTCAAAACGACCTACATGTGCAAGGTTGGATTTTCCGTTCTCACAAAGATTAAGGCAGCACCAAGGAACTGACTGAACTCTGCACCTGATTTTCGAATTGCCCTCTCCTCCTGGAACCTGATTGGAGGGGAGATCGGGAGGACCAAGTAGGTTCACCTGTCACATTAAAGGGAAGCAAAAATGGTGTGTTGTGAAGGCTGGTCAGGATGGATCCCAAAGGTCGGGTGGTTGGTAAAAGTGGCTCCCCGGAAGAAAGGTTTGAAAAACACTGCTCTAGAGAATGAGAGTTAATAGTAGATTATAAGAAAATGGCTAATGGAATGAACAAATATTTTGCTTCTGTCTTTACTACGGAAGATACAAAAAACATAGCCAGAAATCAGGGAGGGGGGAACTTGGTAAAATTACAATTATTAGGAAAGAGGTACTGAGAAAATTGATGGAGTTCTGGCCTGACAAGTCCTGGTTCCTGGGAGGCTTCATCATAGGGTCTGAAGAGGGATGCAAATTTTTTAAATTTTATTTAAAAAAATTTTTTTTTTTTTTTTAAGAGTACCCAATTATTTTTTCCAATTAAGGGCCAATTTAGCGTGGCCAATCCACCTGGTCTGCAAATCTTTGGATTGTGGGGGTGAAACCGAAGCAGACACGGGGAGAATGTGCAAATTCCACCCGGACAGTGACCCAGGGCTGGGATCCTGACCCAGGTTCTCAGCGCTGTAGGGAGTGGTGCTGACCACTCTGCCATGTGCTGCCCAAAAGGGGTGCAAAATGAGGCAGCAGACATGTTGTTGTTAATTTTCCAAAACTTCCTAGATTTTGGAATGGTTCCATCAGAAAATATAACCACTCTATTCAAGAAGGGAGGCAGAGAACAGTTAACAGAATAAAGAATTGAAGAATAAAGGGATTAAGGGTTATGGTGTTTGGGCTAGAAAGTGGAGCTGAGTCCACAAAAGATCAGCCATGATCTCATTGAATGGTGGAGCAGGCTCGAGGGGCCAGATGGCCTACTCCTGCTCCTAGTTCTTAGGTTAGCTGCATTGAGGTGGTGTTAGAATTGATCATTAACAGGCTTATCGCTGGGCACTTAAACACAAGGTAATCAGGAAGAGTGAGCATGGATTTGTGAAAGGGAAACCATGTTTAACCAATTCATTAGAGTTCTGGAGTAACATGTGCTGTGGATAACGGGGAGCCCTCAGACTTCTTCTATTTGGACTTCCAGAAAGTGTCACATCAAAGGCTTTTGTGGAAAATAAAAACTCATGGTGTAGGGGTAACATATTAGCCTGGATAGAAGATCGGTAGAGTAGATATAAAAGATCCTCGTCTGATTGGCAGGACGTGATAAGTTGGGCTTTCAATATTTTAAAAGTTAACATCAATAACTGAGATGTGGACGGAACGGTGGCGCTGCTGCCTCACAGCGCCAGAGACCCGTGTTCAATTCCAACCTTGGTCACTGTCTGTGCCGAGGTTTCATTTTCTCCCTGTGTCTGCGTGGGATTCCTCCAGGTGCACCAGTTTCCTCCCACAGTCCAAAGGTGGAGCATAATGTGGGAAAATGTGAAGTCATTTACTTTAGCAGGGAGAGTAATGTAAGCCTACTTGTGACACTAATAAAGATTATCTAACCTGCATATCTCTTGGGC
Organism: Scyliorhinus canicula; assembly: GCF_902713615.1. Classification (NCBI taxonomy): domain Eukaryota; kingdom Metazoa; phylum Chordata; class Chondrichthyes; order Carcharhiniformes; family Scyliorhinidae; genus Scyliorhinus; species Scyliorhinus canicula. The sequence goes on along the minus strand of NC_052165.1, from coordinate 84,872,721 downwards.
AGCACGGTAGCACAAGTAATTAGCACTGTGCCTTCACAGCACCTGGGTCACAGGTTCGATTCCCTGCTTGGTCGCTGTCTGTCCGGAGTCTGCACGTTCTCCCCATGTCTGCGTGGGTTTCCTCCCACAGTCCAAGGACATGCAGGTTCGGTGGATTGGCCATGATAAATTGCTCTTAGTGTCCAAAAAGGTTAGGAGGGGTTATTGAGATATGGGGATAGGGTGTAGGTGAGGGCTTAAGTGAGTCAGTGCAGACTAGATGGGCTGAATGGCCTCCGTCTGCACTGCATGTTCTAAGGGGGTTAACATGGCCAACCCACCTAACCCACACATCTTTGGACTGTGGGAGGAAACCAGAACATCCCAAAGAAACCCACGCAGACACGGGATGAACGTGCAGACTCTGCACAGACAGTGACTCAAGGCCAGAATTGAACCTGGGTCCTTGGCACTGTGAGACAGCAGTGCTAACCAGTGTGTCACCCTGTTGACCTTCCCAATGTCACACCATTTAAGAAATACTCTGCATTTCTGTTTTCCCTGCAAAAGTGGATAACTTCAAATTTGTCACATTATTTTCCATCAGCCATGTTCTTGCCCACTCACTTAGTTCGTCTAAAATTCCTTTGAATCCTTTATGCATCCTCTTCACAATTTACATTCTCACCAGGTCCTAGACTAACAAACTTGGATATTATACATTTGGTCCTCATATCCGCGAATATCTCGGGCCCAAGCACTAATGTTTGCCATGTTCCACTAGTCACACCATGTCAACCTGAAAATAACTTGTTTATTCCTATTCTGTTTTCTGTCTGTTAATCTCATTGGAGGTGCTCACCCAGCATGAAACCACACAACCTGGCCATCACAGTAACTATGTTCCCATCGTTAAAATAATATCCACAGAATCACTACGGTGCAGAAGGAGGCCATTCTGCCCAGCGAGTCTGCACTGACCCTCTGAAAGAGAACCCACCTAGGCCCATTCCCTTTAATCCTGCCTAGAGGCAATTTATCATGGCCAATCCACCCAATTGCACATCTTTGGACTGTGAAAGGAAACAGGAGCATCCAGAGGAAACCCACGCAGACACAGGAAGAATGTGAAAACTCCACATATACCAGAGGTCGGAATTGAACCCAGGTCTCTGCCGCTGTGAGGCAACACTGTTGTCACGATCCCCACTGCCACCCACATTCGTCATAACTAAGCTCAACTTCCCAAATGTCTTCGAACCTCCAAAAGAAGCAGAGTTTCAATCTACATTCTACTTGTTAGTCCTCACCATCCCATATTGGTTTCCTATCCATTAACAGACTGATTTCAAAATAGCACGATTGACAAATTGTTCTGTGGTTTTGGCCAAATCAATCTAGCCAATTTTTGCACCCTGGGCTGAACTGGTCTCTTTGATCTTCTGACTGTAGTCTAGTGAATGGCATTCCACCTCTGTCGCCCTCTCATTCGGCTTCCAATTGTGTGAAACACCTGGAACCTTTAGGAACAGTGTGAGCACAAACTGTTGTTATCAATACCTCAGCCTTCCTTTCATTTAACAATCGGCAGTCTTTTCTAAACAAGTCTGACATCATGAATTCCCAGGTATAACAGCGGGGGGGGGGGGATGATTTTCTAAAGACTTACTTGTAACAATGTATATGTCGAGTTTTTCTTCAGGAAGGTTCTGGCAGTGCGTTCTCTCCAGGCCCGAGCAGCTGTCACTTGGGATTCCACTTGTGGAAGGGGATCAAGCCGTACTGGGATTGGGCGTCCTCTTGCTAGTAGACTTTCTAGCTGATCCAGATAGGCATTGTAAGATCCTTTCTATTCGCAGAAAAAAATAAAACAGTAAGGTGACATTTCAAAAGACTGTTTCCCTACTTACATAACAAGATGGCACCTGCTATAAAGAAATAAATGGAACTGGAGAGGTACCCAAATATGGCAAAAATACCCTTTTGAGGGGGCCAACTTGGACCTCCATCAAGGACGAGGGGAAACTGAATGACAGACCTGCTGCAAGCTTGGAGCTATCTCTTGTCCCATTGCTTAATACTGACAGGCAAGCATACAACCTACAGAAATCACATACAATACCTCAAAATGCGAAAACAGAATATATCCTGTTATGGGTCTTGCATCAAACAGTGACTTACAGAATTTTGTGTTTTGTTCACCAACATTTTCAGATACATATATTGCAATAGATTTCAAACGCAAGCTTCAGACTTCAGGGGCAATTTAGCATGGCAAATCCACCTACCCTGCACACCTTTGGTTTGTAGTAGTGAGACCCATGCAGACACGGGGAGAATGTGCAAACTCCACACGGGCAGTGACCCGGGGCCGGGATCGAATACGGTCCTCAGCGCTGTGAGGCATAGTTTCATAGAATTTACAGTGCAGAAGGAGGCCATTCGGCCCATCGAGTCTGCACCAGCTCTTGGAAAGAGCACCCTACCCAAGCCCATACCTTCACCCTATCCCCATAACCCAGTAACCCCACCTAACACTAAGGGCAATTTAGCCTGGCCAATCCACCTAACCTGCACATCTTTGGACTGTGGGAGGAAACCGGAGCACCCGGAGGAAACCCACGCACACACGGGGAGAACGTGCAGACTCCACACAGACAGTGACCCAAGCCGGGATTCGAACCTGGAACTGTGAAGCATTTGTGCTAACCACTATGCTACCGGCAGCAGTGCTAACCACTGCGCCACCTGGAAGCCTTGGACTCTTATATAGAAACAGGAAGTTATCCGGCACAGGAGGCCATTCAACCAGGTCAGTGCGCTCTTTTCTCAGAACTCTGTTCACAACCATGATACCTCACCCCTTATCTTTGCCAAGAACAGTGATTTTTTTTGTGCCTTTTGGGTGTGCGTTTCAGCTGCTGCTTCAGGCCAAAGTCTCAATTTTTCTTCACCCCTTTCCAACATTTCAATTTACTGTCATCCAGTTATCGCCCTTTTCTCTCCACAACCACTGCCTCCAAAATCCAAGATGTGGCGATGCCGGCGTTGGACTGGGGTGAGCACAGTAAGAAGTCTTACAACACCAGGTTAAAGTCCAACAGGATTGTTTCAAACACTAGCTTTCAGAGCGCTGCCTCTTCATTCACCTGAGGAAGGAGCAGTGCTCCGAAAGTTAGTGTTTGAAACAATCCTGTTGGACTTTAACCTGGTGTTGTGAGACTTCTTACTGCCCAAAGTCCAACAATAATAAGGCAGACTTCGTCTCAGAAGATGATGGTTTAGGCAATGGTGGTCAACTCTCGTGTTGAGCATTGCCTGGGGTGGTCCAGCAGCTCCACTCTGGCATGGAAGTGTCTGCCGCATTTGCTCAGAGGGAGAGTAGGCTGACAAGGTTCACTGACCTGGTTTTCTCTGGGCCCTCTTCTCAGCCAGCTGAGCTTTTCATTTCTCCTTGCCTCTCCTAATGTCCTTCCAAACAATTAGTCTTCAGAGGGTACTGCAATAAGTGACTGTTTCCTAGTTGCCAGTGTAAATATCCATCATCTTAATTTCTAGGGGCAGCACGGTAGCATAGTAGTTAGCACAATTGCTTCACAGCTCCAGGGTCCCAGGTTCAATTCCCCGCTGGGTCACTGTCTGTCCGGAGTCTGCACGTTCTCCCCGTGTCCGCGTGGGTTTCCTCCCACAGTCCAAAGATGTGCGGGTTAGGTGGATTGGCCATGCTAAATTGCTCTTAGTGTCTTAAAAGTGGGGGTTACTGGGTTACGGCGATAGGATAGATACGTGGGCCTGAGTAGGTGCTCTTTGTAAGAGCCGGTGCAGACTCCATGGGCCGAATGGCCTCCTTTTGCACTGTAGATTCTATGATTCTCACTTACAGGTGTCCTTATAGTTGAAGTATGGCTGTCCGGGAGTAATGGATGCCCTGGAGGCTGTGACCCAGTTGCCAGTTTACCGTTCAGGTGGCCTTTAGGTATGTGGTCATCATCTATCTGATGGTTGTGGCCAAGCCAGTGCAAATGTCATTGGCTCAGCAATTATGCTGATTAGCATGCTGCAGCACCTGAGTTGGTGACCTTGTCCTGACAAGAGATGTCCAGGAGACGTCAGCGACATGGAAACTGTTCAGGCTGAGAGAGAATTCTCAGGGCCAGGATTTATACCCATTTGGAAACAAATGGACTCATTAACAATAGACAGCATGTATTTGTGAAGGGGAGGCCGTACTCACTAACTTGATCGAGTTTTTTCATGAGGTGACAAAGATGATTGATGCAGGTAGGGCAGTGGATGTTGTTTACATGGACTTTAGTAAAGCCTTTTACAAGGTGCCTCATGGCAGAATGGTACAAAAGGTGAAGTCACACGGGATCAGAGGTGAGGTGGTAAGCTGGATACAGAACGGCTTGGTCACAGATGGCAACGGGTAGCAGTAAAAGGGTGTTTTTCTGAATGGAAGGTTGTGACTTGTGGTGTTCGTCAGGGATCGGTGTTTGGGCCTCTGTTGTTTGTAGTATACATAAACGATTTAGAGGAAAATATAGCTGGTCTGAATAGTAAGTTCGCAGATGACACCAAGGTTGGTGGAGTGTCAGATAGTGTTGAGGGTTGTCAGAAGATACAGCAGGACATGGATAGGTTGGAGACTTCAGCAGAGAAATGGCAAATTGAGTTTAATCTGGACAAATGTGAGGTAATGTATTTTGGCAGTTCTAAAATAGAGGGGAAATATACCGTAAATGGCAAAACTCTTAGGAATATAGAAAGTCAGAGATCTGGGCGTGCATGTCCACAGATCTTTGAAAGTGGCAACACATGTGGACAAGGTAGTCAAGAAAGCATACGGAATGCTTGCCTTCATTGGACGGGGCATCGAGTATATAAACTGGCAACTCATGCTACAGTTGTACAGAACCTTGGTAAGGCCGCACTTGGAATATTGCGCACAATTCTGGTCGCCACACTGCCAGAAGGATGTGGCTGTGGAGTCTTTGGAGAGGGTGCAGAGGAGGGTTACCAGGATGTTGCCTGGTCTGGAGGATATTAGCTATGCGGAGAGGCTGCATAGACTCGGACTGTTTTCATTAGAACGATGGGGGTTGAGGGGTGAGGTGATCAGAGGTCTACAAGGTTATGAGAGGCATGGATAGAGTGGATGGGTGGGCACTCTTTCCCAGGGTGGTGGGGTCAGTCACTCGGGGACACAGATTTAAAGTCCATGGAGCAAAGTTTAGAGGAGACGGGCGAGGCAGGATTTTTTTATTTATTTTATTTATTTATTTTTTTACACAGAGGGTGGTGAGTGCCTGGAACGTGCTGCCTGGAGAGGTTGTGGAAGCAAATACATTAACGATGTTCAAAAGGGCACACCCACGATCCTCAGGTTATGCCTTTGTGACCTGTTCTCCAGGTCTTCTATCTTGGCCCTCAGCCACCTTCGGCAGCTTCTCACCCACCGAGGTGAACAAGTCACTGTGCTGTGACAAGGTCCCCTCCATCCCCTTCATTTTCTCCTCCTGCTCCCACACCGTCGTCGAAGTTCACACCAACTCCTCTCTCACGGGGGCAAGGATCTCACCCACCCACGCCTTAACGGGGCCATCATCACCATCTGATGGTTTTCGAAATGCTTTGAAAGCAGCCATGCAAACTCTCCAGCTATCACTTTAGTCACCTTCTCCACTGTGATGGGCGCGGCCCAACCCGACGGGCTCTCTCCTGCCATCTTTCGTCCTGCTGCACCTCTCACCATGCTCGGCAGCGGAAGTTCGCTCACTGCCTTTTTCCCTGGATTCCGGTTTTCGACATTCTATAAATGCTCTAAACCTTCCCACAGCTCCTCATGGACAAATCTTCACCAAAAACTGGGCTACAAAAGGCCCAAAAAGACAACTCTGGCAGGAGTAACTAAACATACAATCTTCACCTACGTGCCGCAACCAGAGTACCGTGTTCAACCAATTTCTTTTGAAATTATTGACTATTTCATCCTCCATCACATCTGAACAAGAAACAGGAGCAGGAATAGACCAAAGCTTCATCAAACCTGCAACCACCATTCAATATGATCTTGGGCTTTAATTCCAACTTCCCATCTGCTTCACAAATCTTTTTTAAAAAAATAATCTTTATTGTCACAAGAAGGTTTACATTAACACTGCAATGGAGTTACTGTGAAAATCCCCTAGTCGCCACATTCTGGCGCCTGCTCGGGTACACAGAGGGAGAATTCAGAACGTCCAATTCACCTAACAGCACGTCTTTCGGGACCTGTGGGAGGAACCCGGAGCACCCAGGGGAAATCCACCAAGACACGGGGAGAACTTGCAGACTCTGCACAGACAGTGACCCAAGCCGGGAATCGAACCTGGGACCCTGGAGCTATGAATCAATGGTGCTAACTTCTGTGCCACTGGGTCCTAGTCATTGCGGGGAGCAAGAGGGTCATCAAACGATATCATCAAACTGCAGTAATGCTCCCGACAAGGGCTCAGGGTTTCAAATCAGTAAAACAGATCACCCATCTAGACCCAGTTCTGTTCTGGATTGATGATTTTGAAGAAGGATCCTTGATCTGAAACATTAACTCAGTTTCTCACTTCACAGATGCCGCCAGACCTGCTGAGTATTTCTAACATTTTCTGATTTTGTGTCAGGTTCATTCCACCAAGAAAACTGCTGCATCTTTCAGTTTGCTTGTGCAATGTAAGTTATTAATTGGTTTCCCAAACAAGCCTGGATAACTAAGTGGCAAGCAGCAAGTAAATAACAAGTAATTTGTCAAAAGGTTAGGGGTGTGGGAAGGGACAGGGAGAAGCAGACTAAACTCAGTCACTGGGCTTGTTCAGTGTCATGAGAAAGATTGCTGAGGACCTTTCTACAATCTGCATTCACCGACATGCATTTTTGATTCGACCAAAAAATGGGAGATGTGACAATCTTTACAAAGTAGTGAAAGCTTATAGACATGAATTTATCACTTTCCACTACTTACTGAACACTTCAAATGCCTCAAACCTGCCTGAATAGCTTCCACTTTGGCCATCCAATCTTTGGCTTTCTGCAGAGCTTCCTTAAGAACCAGCACATTAGGCAAATATGCAGGAATATTCTTTGCTTCATTTACAATACCATCCAGAGTTGCCATCCCATGCCTCGGCCTGCAAAGAAAATATAATCAGTACTACTGTCAGCTTCAACCTAAAACATTTACTCAAACACCAACTCAAAACCAGAACCTGACACTTTTTCAAACCCAACTTGTTCACCAAGGCAAATGAGGCCGTCGCTCACAGACCCCAACATGGCATCCCCACCCCCCTCACAGACCCCAATGTGGCACCCTCACCCCCCTCACAGACCCCAATGTGGCACCCTCACCCCCCTCACAGACCCCAACATGGCATCCTCACCCCCCTCACAGACCCCAATGTGGCACCCCTACCCCCCTCAGATCGCAACGTGGCATCCTCACCCCCCTCAGACCCCAATGTGGCACCCTCACCCCCCTCTCAGACCCCAATGTGGCACCGCCACCCCCCTCTCAGACCCCAATGTGGCACCCTCACCCCCCTCTCAGACCCCAATGTGGCACCCTCACCCCCCTCTCAGACCCCAATGCGGCACCCTCACCCCCCTCACAGACCCCAATGTGGCACCCTCACCCCCCTCACAGACCCCAATGTGGCACCCTCACCCCCCTCTCAGACCCCAATGTGGCACCCTCACCCCCTCACAGACCCCAATGTGGCACCCTCACCCCCCTCACAGACCCCAATGTGGCACCCTCACCCCCCTCACAGACCCCAATGTGGCACCCCCACCCCTCTCTCAGACCGCAACGTGGCACCCTCACCCCCCTCTCAGACCCCAATGTGGCACCCCTACCCCCCTCAGATCGCAACGTGGCACCCCCACCCCCTCACAGACCCCAACGTGGCACTCCCACCCCCTCACAGACCGCAACGTGGCACCCCCACCCCCTCACAGACCCCCAACGTGGCACCCCCATCCCCTCACAGACCCCGTGACACCCTCACCCCCCCTCGCAGACCCGAATGTGGCACCCCACCCCCCTCACAGACCCCAATGTGAGACCCTCACCCCCCCTCACAGACCCCAATGTGAGACCCTCACCCCCCCCTCACAGACCCCAACGTGGCACCCTACCCCCCTCACAGACGTCAATGTGGCACCCCCACCCCACTCGCAGACCCCAACATGGCACCCCTACCCTCCTCCACAGAATCCCAACTGGCACGCCCCACCTCCCTCAAAGACCTCACAAGGTGGCAAGCCTCCCCTCCCCTACAGACCCCAACCAACAGGCCCCCACTATCCTCAGACACTCAAAGCACCCACCTTTGCCCAGATCCCCAAAGCTGCTCACCCACTCACAGACCCCCCCAGAGCAGCACGCCTTCAACTTACTCTCCCCAAAGGACCTGAACTTGGTCCTCCCACCTGCCCCCTTCCCAGAACCTGAACATTACCCACCCCCCCCCCCAACCAATAGACCCGAACGTGCCCACCCCAATAGACCTGAACATGGTTCTCTCTTCCCCCACTCTCCAGTCCATGGACCTGAACATGGCACCTCCCCAACAGACCTGAACAGGACCCTCCCCCCCACAATAGGCCTGAACATGACACCTCCCCCCATATAAATCTGAACATGGCCCCCAACAGACCTGCATTCAGCACCACCCCCCCACAAAGACCTGATCATGGGTCCCTCCAGCATGTTCCACTACAGTATTCAATGAAATCATGGCTGGTTAGCAATGGGACTTTAGCCCATATTCCCTTAATATCTTTGGGTAACAAGTTTTAAAATTAACAATTGATTTAGTATCAATTGCTTTTGTGGTAGGAACTCTAAAATTCTACCACAAGAAATGTTTCCTAATTTCAGTCCTGAAAAGTTTGTCTTGAATTTTTGGACCACGCGCACTGATTCTACACTCTCAATCTAGTAGAATTAATTTCTGCCAATTTACCCACCTAAAAGGATGGTGTGCACCTGGAAACACCTCCACCTGCAAGTTCTACCCCAAGGCACACAACATGAAATGAAATGAAAATCGCTTATTGTCACGAGTAGGCTTCAATGAAGTTACTGTGAAAAGCCCCTAGTCGCCACATTCCGGCGCCTGTCCGGGGAGGCTGGTACATCCTGACTTGAACTATATTGCTGTGCCTTCATTGTTAAGAGTTAAATCCTGGATGAGAAAATATCAGCCATGATTGAATGGCGGAGCAGACTCGATGGGCCGAGTGGCCTAATTCTGTTCCTATATCTTATGGAACTTCCACCCAACAGCACTGTGGATGTACCTACAGCTCACCACCACCTTCTCACTGACAATTAGGGATGGGCAATAAATGCTGGCGTAGCCAGCAACACACAAAAGAATATAAAAGCAAATTCTCTCTGGTATTGCAATATTTTGAAAAGCTCAATCAAATTACCCCTCCGCCCTCCAAATTCTAGTGAATACATCCCTAGTATGTGTAATCTCTTTATATACCTCTACCCCTTTGCATTCTATTCCTCTAGCTATAAAGGCCAGTATTACATTAGCCATTTAGATTTTTTCTCTACTAGTTCATAATAATTTTCTGACCTATTTACTTGATCCTCAAGTCTCTTTGGTAAAGAGACATCCAGACACTATACGTTAGCTCCCGTCTCTCTCCACAGATGCTGTCAGACCAGCTGAAATTGTTCAGCATCTCCTGATTGTGTCTCCATTTTTTCTAGATTTTCACCATTGAGAAAGCACCACATTCAATCCTTTTTATGGTCCTAAGTGGCTAGCTTCATATTTACTTCCATTGAATTCTCTGGGCTCCAGTTTTGTCCATTCACTTATCAATGCCTATGTTCTTTTACATGGTTTACAGGGCCACCTATCTTTCTGTCATCATCAAATTTGGATAAGAAGCTTACTATCCTATAATTTAAGTCATAAATAAATTTGGTGAATAGTTGAGGCCTCCAGATGTGGTGCAGTTATTAATCCAGTGTACATGAGCCTCACAATACGAGGGAACCGGATTAACATCAAAAAAATAGATAGTCATCAACCCACAAAGCGAGTGAGCTTACAGTGGGAGGGAGCTGTTTCAAATCAGGAACAGATAGTTATTGACCCATGGAGTGACTGAACTCCCATAGTGTGAGGGAGCAGAATTATCAGTGCAACCGTTCAGCCAAATTGCTTCCAAATACATACAGTGAAGTAACAAGACTATTCAACTGCCTTAAATACTGGGCTCGCCAATATAAGACCCTCAAAGCAGAAACGTTTACACAACATTTCTAAACTGGAACTGCCATTGAGAATAGTCCATTTTTAAATTGGAGAAACATTTTAAAGTGTTCATGGTCGCCACTATTGTTCATCATACCTGGCTTGTAGGCAAACTTTGGCCTTTTCTTCCCAACGTTCAGACACGGTTAAAAGTTCCTGTAAATCAGCCATAGCCTTTTCCACTGCGCCATGTGGTGCCAGACCAATGCCAGAGTCTATGAGTTTCTTCATGGCATCCAGAGTGACTTTCGCAGGGTCTGAAAGGAGGAGGTTAACTTCGTCAAGCCAGCGAGCCTGTTGGAGATGCTGCTTCAGTCTGGGCAGTTCCTGCAACTCCACATCTAAACCAGAGCCAAGTTCCAGCAACAGTTGCAACTTGGATGAATCAGGAATTTCGTCAGATAAAGCCTCCTTACTACGTTCATGAAATTCCTCCACACTGTCCAGCAATTCCTGGTGTCAAAAAAAAGTAAGAGGTTTTATTTATATTTTAAATCTCCAAAGACTTTTATTCGTCCTCAGATTATTAGGCAGCACTGCAGCATGCATGTACAGCCGGCCTGTGTACAAAATAAAACCAATGTTGCATGCAGACCACATGCACTCAGTAAAGCAGTCTGAAGACTTTCCTTTCTCTTCTTGGAAAGCACGCTGTCTCAGTCAAGGGGAAAAAAATTACACAGCAAGTTGTTTTAAAAAAAATAAATTTAGAGTGTCCAATTCTTTTTTTTTTAAACCCAATTAAGGGGCCAATCCACTTTCCTTGCACATTTTTGGGTTGTGGAGGTGAGACCCGTGCAAACTCCACATGGTCAGAGACCCGAGGCCGGGATCGAACCCGGGTCTTCGGCGCCATGAGGCAGCAGTGCTAACCACCGTCTCACCTTGCTGCCCCTTTACACAGCAAGTTGTGATCTGGGATGCACTGATGACAGCAGATTCCAAAACAACTTTCAAAAACGAATTGAATAAACATTTGAAAAGGAGAAATGAGCAGGGCAATATGGAAAGAGCAGCAGAGCCAAATGGCCTTGCTTTGCGCTGTTTCATTCAATGATTCCAATTTGTAGCTTCTTAAGAGAGTGGGTAGGCACAGTTGGTTAATTTGCCTCCTTCTCTTTTTTTATATTTGTCTGATAAATCCAGCCTGTCGGAAAGCAGGACAAATCCAATCTGACCAACTATTCTTCTCAAATCATCAGCAAAGAAATGGAAGGAGGTATTGATGGTGCTCTCAAACATCACTGACTCACCAATAATCTCTTCATCCATGTGCACTTTGGGATTCATCAGTTTGACTCACTTCCACAGAACAGAATGATTACAGAACAGAAGGATCCCATATTTAGCACGACGTGCCTATGGCAGTTAACATCAAGGCAATGTGCTCATAATGAGGCAGAGTGTCAAAGCAAAACTAAGTCACTGGAAATTGTGGGAAAACTCAATTGTTTGGACTTAAGGGTGCAAGAATCATTATGGTACATTAATTCCATCTCTAGCTCTGCGAGTTTATTTCCCTCAGGTACCTGTTCAATTTTGTATTGAAATCATCGATTGCCTTGGACACCATGTATGCCCAAATAGATGATGTTGACCAACATTTTCATCAGTTTCCATTCAAAATGCAACTTTAATGGAATGGCCTTGTACCTCCTAGCCCACACGTATTTCCATGCTTGCTATATTTGATTCTGCAGTTGCACGCAAGAATTTCCATAAACACCTGAACATTCTCCATCCCACCCTAAAATTTTCACCTATGAAATGGAACAGTCGAACAAGCTCCCTTTCCTTGATGTGGTAGTTGTGGAATCTGCGAATGGGTTCTCCACCACTGTCTATCGCAAGCCTACTTCACTGGTCTAGGCACATTGGGATTCCTTCACCAAACAGCTCGACTCCAAATTCTCCTGAGATATTCTCTTCCACCTGAGGAGACTGGTTGGGCAAATTGGGATTGGAGCAGCAAACTCCAATTTATGATTTAACAATGACAGTTACATTTACGAGCTGGTTACCTTAATTAGTCGTGTTTGGCTGATGACACAGGGCAGGCTGTACAGTTGGTGCACGAATGCTTTCAGCTCATGGACAGTAAGCTTTGTCCGAGTCTTCCCACCTTCTGATTTACTTCTAAAATAGAGTGACAAAATAAAATGAACAAAAAGTTCTGTATCAACAGTATAGAAAAGAGAAGCTCCACAAAATTGTAAAGTTCTGGATCATTGATAAACAACTTAAATGAAAAGCAGTATATAAATCCAAATCATTCTTTCTGAAGCTTCAGTCTCAGAACAAACATTCAACACACCGATAACCAAGAATAAATCATGAGTGAAAATGTTGAGAGATGTATGGATAATTATCTCATTCCTGCTTTTATTCCACCATATCCCATTGAGGGTGGCGGGCGGAGGGGGAGGGTTGCGGGCAGTGGAGGGGGAGGGTGGCGGAGGGGGAGGGTGGAGGGCGGAGGGTGGGGCGATGAGAAACACGGAAAGAATTCCACCTCCTGGCGGGTTGGACGGTAGGGTGACAAGATGATGAGGAGACAGAAGCACTCGGGAGCAAGTGGGGTGTGGGAAGAGATCATATGCTCATGTGATCAAGAGGAGAAACCACGCGGAAAAGAAAATGGAGAGAAATTTCACGTAATGGTGTCAGTTGTTGATGTGATCGTTCGCACTCATCTCACAGTAGTTACCTGTTGCGCTGCTTTCGGCTCACGAGTAGTTGGGCAATTGAAGCACACGTTTCTGCCTCTTTCACAGCCACTCGTAGTTGCCGCAGTAGGTCATTCTCAGGAAATTTCTTCTCTTCTGCCTCTTCCAACCGAGTTTTTAGCTCACAGAGATCTGGTCAGGAATGAGGATAGCAGAAAGCACTACTTCAAATCTACAGATATGGTCAATCAACAACTTCCATATAATTAATCAAAGCCACAAGAGCCTGGAGTATGTTGGATGGAGCGAACCAATTGCTTTTTTGATTGTGGGGCAGTCGAGGGTTGGGGTAAGCTCTGGAGATGTGATAAAATTTGTAATACCATTTATGGATATATAGGCAATAAATGGGTTTACATTATAAGCTTTTTAAACGCACAAGTTGTCTGCTCATTGCTTTGCATATTCTGCTGATTTGTGCTGTCAAAACAAAACTTAAATTTATATTCCAGGTATATAAAGAACAGTGCAATCTGATTAGCTGGACTGGGTTAGGCATGGGTTTCACAGAATCTACAGAATAGAAGCCAGCCGTAAACTATTAACCGTACTCGTTCTCCAATTCCATTCTCCTGCCCATATCCTGGATCCTTTCGAAATCAAACTCCATTTAAATGATGCCATAATCTCAATATCACCACTCCTCATACCCCCGATAAAGTATTCCAGGCCTATAAAAGATCTGCATCAACGTATGTGTTCTCTGCAGAAAATGCTGATTTGCCCGTTTCCAACACTTTGCTTCTCATAACACTTGTGACACTGAATTATTCTTTTGGGTTTAGCTTCAAAATTCGACACTTTCCATTTTAGGTACTCAGTAACAATATCAACCACTCCCAGACATGTATAGCACACGTTAAATACACAGTGTCAAAAAATAGTGTACAGGTCAAATCCAGAAAACTAAAGTGTGCCAATTTTACACCGCTATTTAAAAAGGAGGGAGACTGACAGAGCAATTAGTCTAATGCTGAGAAGTGCCAGTCACCATAACCCTGGACAAAGTTAACTATCATTTAAAGATCACAGATAATAAATGGATTAGTTCACGGCAAGTTGTGTCTGATCAACTTGATTTCATTCTTCAATTCAATGTTGACGTTGATGCATATATTAATGTTTATAAAAGCTTGTCTGCTGGATATTATGAACTGTGGCAGAGTGATTTGGTGGAATGGGCAGAGAGGTGACAGATGAAATTCCATGGGGAAAAATATGAAGTGATTCCTTTTGATAGGAAGCACAATGAGAGACAACATAAAATAGAGGGTACATCATAAAAGCAGGTGCAGGAGCAGAGGGGCCCGTTGTATATGTGCGGAAGTCATGAAAGGTGGCAGGACAGGTTGAGAGTGGTGAATAAAGCATACAGTATCCTAGGCTTTATTAATAGGGGTGTAGAGTAGAAGAGCAAGAAAGCTATGTTGAACTTGTAAAAGACACTGGTTTGGCCATAGCTACAGCATTGTGCCCAATTCTGGACACCGAGGATGTAACGGTATTAGAGAATGCAGAAAACGTTCAGGAGAATGGTTCCAGGGATGAGGAGCTTCAGTTAGGAAAATAGATTAGAGAAGTTGGGACTATTTGTCTTGGAGGAAAGGCGGCCAGAGAAGATTTGATAACAGTATTCAATTTCTAGGGTCTGTACAGAGTTGATCGGGAGAAGCTTTCTACTCGTGAAAAGTGTCATAATATACACCAGGATATCATGGTGCAGACACACACTGATGGACACACACAGGGACCAATCAACAAGTACAAACACCGCAGCCAATCACCAGTTAGAATACACACACTATAAAGGCAGAGGGCACCACGGTTCCCGCTCATTCTGGGTGCTGCCTCTCAGTGGAACAAGAACTCATCCAGCCCAGCACAGACTCACAACACGTGCTGAGAGAATCAACTGGTTCGGACAAGGCTTAGGTCTCTAGTTTAAGTTAGCATTATTTAGACTCACAGTCATCATGTGTTAGTTAGTTAGAAATAGTTAATAAAATTGAGTTGAACCTTCATCAGTGTGGGAAGTGTCTTTTCATCTCTCAAGTCTACACTACATTCAAAAAGAGAGGATGAGAAGGCACAGATTTAAAATAATTAGCAAAATAAACTTTTTCATGTAGCGAGTGATGAAGGTCTGCGATAGGAATTCCTTGGAAAGAGAAAGCTGATTGAGGTGTATAAAATTATGAGGGGCATAGATAGGGTGGATAAGAAACTTTTAGGGTGGATAAGAAACTTTTTCTCTAGCGGAGCAGTCAATAACCATGGGACATAGATTTAAACTAAGTGGTAGGCGATTTAGAGGGGAATTGAAGAATAATGTTTTCACCCAGAGGGTGGTAAGAATCTGGAACCCACTGCCTGAAAGGGTGGTAGAGGCAGGAACCCTCACAACATTTAAACATTTCGATGAGAACTACAAGGCAACAAACTAAGTGCTGGAAAATGGAATTAGAGTAAATAGATGCTTGATGGTTGGCATGGCCATGATGGGCCAAAGGGCCTCTATGATGCCAAGGAATAGGAAGAAGAGTAGGTCTCTCAGTCCATCAAGCCTGCTCTGCCATTCAACAAAGCTGGGTTTCAACTTGTGATAGTCTGAAATCAGCCACCCACCCAACAGGTATTGGGTGACTAAGTGACGAACACAGAGACCCTCGCTTGACATTCCAGCTCTGTTCCTGAAACGTGCAACTTTAAATGAAACAACACAACCCAATGTCAAAGCTGTAGAGTCCATAAATTCCCACCAGCCATGCTGGACGCCACATTTAGAAAATGGAGATAGGACGGGCGTCGCTGGCGGTCAGGACGGGCGTCGCTAGCGGTCAGGACGGGCGTCGCTAGCGGTCAGGACGGGCGTCGCTAGCGGTCAGGACGGGCGTCGCTAGCGGTCAGGACGGGCGTCGCTAGCGGTCAGGACGGGCGTCGCTAGCGGTCAGGACGGGCGTCGCTAGCGGTCAGGACGGGCGTCGCTAGCGGTCAGGACGGGCGTCGCTAGCGGTCAGGACGGGCGTCGCTAGCGGTCAGGACGGGCGTCGCTAGCGGTCAGGACGGGCGTCGCTAGCGGTCAGGACGGGCGTCGCTAGCGGTCAGGACGGGCGTCGCTAGCGGTCAGGACGGGCGTCGCTAGCGGTCAGGACGGGCGTCGCTAGCGGTCAGGACGGGCGTCGCTAGCGGTCAGGCCGGGCGTCGCTAGCGGTCAGGACGGGCGTCGCTAGCGGTCAGGACGGGCGTCGCTAGCGGTCAGGACGGGCGTCGCTAGCGGTCAGGACGGGCGTCGCTAGCGGTCAGGACGGGCGTCCCTAGCGGTCAGGACGGGCGTCGCTAGCGGTCAGGACGGGCGTCGCTAGCGGTCAGGACGGGCGTCGCTAGCGGTCAGGACGGGCGTCGCTAGCGGTCAGGACGGGCGTCGCTAGCGGTCAGGACGGGCGTCCCTAGCGGTCAGGACGGGCGTCCCTGGCGGTCAGGACGGGCGTCCCGGGCGGTCAGGACGGGCGTCCCGGGCGGTCAGGACGGGCGTCCCGGGGGGGGGGGGGGGGGGGGGGGGGGGGGGGGTTTGTTGGTTTACGGGTATAGGGTGGATACGTGGGTTTGAGTAGGGTGATCATGGCTCGGCACAACATTGAGGGCCGAAGGGCCTGTTCTGTGCTGTACTGTTCTATGGGGCAGACGGGGAGACCACAGGTAAAAAGCTGTCTAAATAAGAGAAAAAAATATCAGACTCTGAAAAAGCTGGAGAAACCAATAAATAAGCTGTCGTGTCAGTGGCACTCTCATCAAGAAACATTCTACCCGCTTGAATTGAAATATTTTATATTGTTCAATTCCTATCCTGACAAACTAAAATAAAACATTTGAAAATATGAAAGAAATATGCTGACTCTGCTTCACTTATCAGCCTTTAGGTCCAATAGTTCTCCCAGCATCTCTCCCCTAGTTATGGTAATTGTTTTAAGTTCCTCCCTCTTGTTCACCTCTGAATTTTCAAGTATCTTTGGAAAGTTTTCTTCCTTTTCTAAAGTTAAGAGACACAAAATACCTTTTCAACACCTGTCATTTCCTTGTTTTATCACTTCCACAGATTCACTCTCTGGGGAACTTTAGTTACTTTTTTCCTATTTACATACTTGTCAGGAGGTGGTGGCATAGTGGTATTGTCACTGAACTGGGCACCCAGGTTCAAATCCCACCGTGTTGAAATTTGAATTCAACAAAAATCTGGAATTAAGTCTAATGGTGACCATGGAAACTGCAGTTAATTGTTGTAAAAACTGGTTCACTAATGTCCTTTAGGGAAAGAAATCTGCTGTCCTTACACGGCCTGACCGACATGCAACTCCAGATCCCCAGCATTGTTGTTGACTCTCAAGGGAAATAAATGGTGGCCCAGCCAGCAATGCCCACACATCAATAAATAAAAAAGAAACCCGTACCAGTGGTTTCATATTGCTAGCTTTCTCTCACAATCGCACAATAGCCCTCGACTATTTTTAGTCATTCTTTCCTGGTTCTTAAAACCGGACCCATCTTTTGACCTCCCACGTCTTTGCAAATTAGTATTTCTTTCAATTTGATACCATTTTTAACCACTGTATTTAGCCATGGTTGATGCACCCTTCTCAAATAGTCTCTCTTTCTCCCTGGGATAAATCTTTACTGGGAGTTTTTAAATATCTCAAAAGCCTGCCATACAACTCTTTATTATCAAAGAACAAAGAAAATTACAGCACAGGAACAGGCCCTTCGGCCCTCCCAGCCTGCACCGATCCAGATCCTTTATCTAAACCTGTCTCCTGTTTTCCAAGGTCTACTCCCCTCTGTTGCCACCCGTTCACAAACCTGTCCAGATGCCTCTTAAATGATGCTATCGTGCCCGCCTCTACCACATCCGCTGGTAAAGCGTTCCAGGCACCCACCACCCTCTGCGTAAAAAATTTTCCACGCACATCTCCCATAAACCTTCCCCCTCTCACCTTGAAATCGTGACCCCTTGTAACTGACACCCCCACTCTTGGAAAAAGCTTGTTGCTATCCACCCTGTCCATACCCCTCAATTTTGTAGACCTCAATCAGGTCCCCCCTCAACCGCCGTCTTTCCAACGAAAACAATCCTAATCTACTCAACCTTTCTTCATAGCTAGCACCCTCCATACCAGGCAACATCCTGGTGAACCTCCTCTGCACCCTCTCCAAACAATCCACATCTGGTAATGCGGCGACCAGAACTGCACGCAGTATTCCAAATGTGGCCGAACCAAAGTCCTATAAAACTGTAACATGACCTGCCAACTCTTGTACTCAATACCCCGTCCGATGAAGGCAAGCATGATGCATGCCTTCTTGACCACTCTATCAACCTGTGTTGCCACCTTCAGGGTACAATGGACCTGAACTCCCAGATCTCTCTGTCCATCAATTTTCCCCAAGATTCTTCCATTGACCATATAGTCCGCTCTTGAATTTGATCTTCCAAAATGCATCACCTCGCATTTGCCTGGATTGAACTCCATCTGCCATTTCTCTGCCCAACTCTCCAATCTATCTATATTTTGCTGTATTCTCCGACAGTCCACCTCGCTATCTGCAACTCCACCAATCTTAGTATCATCTGCAAACTTGCTCATCAAACCACTTATACCTTCGTCCAGATCATTTATGTATATCACAAACAACAGTGGTCCGAGCACGGATCCCTGTGGAACACCACTAGTCACCTTTCTCCATTTTGAGACACTCCCTTCCACCACTACTCTCTGTCTCCTGTTGCCCAGCCAGTTCTTTATCCATCTAGCTAGTACACCCTGAACTCCATACGACTTCACTTTTTCCATCAACCTGCCATGGGAAACCTTATCAAATGCCTTACTAAAGTCCATATATATGACATCTACAGCCCTTCCCTCATCAATTAACTTTGTCACTTCCTCAAAGAATTCTATTAGGTTTGTAAGACATGACCTTCCCTGCACAAAACCATGCTGCCTATCACTGATAAGTCTATTTTCTTCCAGATGTGAATAGATCCTATCCCTCAGTATCTTCTCCAACAGTTTGCCTACCACTGACGTCAAGCTCACAGGTCTATAATTCCCTGGATTTTCCCTGCTACCTTTCTTAAACAAAGGGACAACATTAGCAATTCTCCTGTCCTCCGGGACCTCACCCGTGCTCAAGGATGCTGCAAAGATGTCTGTTAAGGCCCCAGCTATTTCAACCCTCGCTTCCCTCAGTAACCTGGGATAGATCCCATCCAGTCCTGGGGACTTGTCCACCTTAATGTCTTTTAGAATACCCAAAACTTCCCCCTTCCGTATGACAACTTGACCTAGAGTATTTAAACATCCATCCCTTGCCTCAACATCCGTCTTGTCCCTCTCCTTTGTGAATACCGATGCAAAGTACTCATTAAGAATCTCACCCATTTCCTCTGAGTCCATGCATAAATTCCCTCTTCTGTCTTTGAGTGGGCCAATCCTTTCTCTAGTTACCTTCTTGCTCCTTACATACGAATAAAAGGCTTTGGGATTTTCCTTAACCCTGTTAGCCAAAGATATTTCATGACCCCTTTTAGCCCTCTTTATTGCGCGTTTGAGATTCGTCCTACTTTCCCGATATTCCTCCAAAGCTTCATCAGTTTTGAGTTGCCTCGACCCTATGTATGCTTCCTTTTTCATCTTAGCTCGACTCACAATTTCACCCGTCATCCATGGTTCCCTAATCTTGCCATTTCTATCTTTCATTTTCATAGGAACAAGTCTGTTCTGTACTCTAATCAAACTTTCCTTAAAAGACTCCCACATTTCAAATGTGGATTTACCCTTAAACAGCTGCTCCCAATCCACATTCCCTAGCTCCTGCCGAATTTTGTTATACTCTGCCTTTCCCCAATTTAGTACCCTTCCTTTCGGACCACTCTTGTCCTTGTCCATGAGTATTCTAAAACTTACGGAATTGTGATCGCTATTCCCAAAGTAATCACCGACTGAAACATCAACCACCTGGCCGGGATCATTCCCCAATACCAGGTCCAGTATGGCCCCTTCCCGAGTTGGACTATTTACATACTGCTCTAAAAAAAAACTCTCCTGGATGCTCCTTACAAACTCTGCTCCATCTACGCCTCCAACACTACACAAATCCCATTCAATGTTGGGGAAGTTAAAATCTCCCATCACAACCACCCTATTGCTCCTACATTTTTCTATAATCTGTCTGCATATTTGTACCTCTACTTCATGCTCGCTTTTGGGAAGTCTGTAGTAAAGTCCCAACAATGTTACTGCACCCTTCCTATTTCTCATACTACATACTATCCTTACATTTAACCTAGTTTCCCCAATTCAGTTACCTCTGCTTCCATACCGTTAATCAGGGTTAAAACACTAATCTCAGACTCACACTTCTCCCCTTCAAACTGATTGCTGTCATTACGGCGCTGAGGACCCGGGTTCGATCCGGCCCCAGGTAACTGTCTGTGTGGCGTTTGCACATTCTCCCAGTGTCTGCGTGGGTTTACACATTGGCCAAGTTGAAATTATGATTGCTGTCGCTGAAAGGCTCCTTCACGGTGAGGTTATTGATGTCTCACTGCTCATTACCAGGTCCAGAATAGCCTGCTTCCCGATTGGCTCTAGAACATGCTGCTCTCAAATATCGTCCAGAATGCACTATGAACTGATATCCCAAGCTACCTTTGCTAATCTGATTCATCCTAACTACATACAATCATAGAAGCGCTAGTGCAGAAGGAGGCCATTCAGCCCATCGAGTCTGAACCGATCCTCTGAAAAGAGCACTCCTCCCAGGTCCACCCCCTCCCTCTTTCTGCTTCCATCCCATTCTTATAACCCGACCTGTACATAAGGATGTGTTGATAACTGTCACAGTTAAGTTAACCATCTGTCCCACAATATTCAAAAAACTTCTGAAAAACATCAATTTGTTCAAGATGGAAGAACTTCTACTGTGACCTATCATAGAATATATAATGTTTCAACAAATGCTGCAAATGCAGATAGTAACAGAGTCAAGCCAAGTGAACCAAAGCAATTGAAAGTAAATCAATTGTGAAAAGAATATTTGTGAATAATGCTTTTAAATTTTTGTGAAAATTGGATATTTGTGTTTTGTATCTGTGACTAAAATTGTTAATGTATGAAAGAAGGTAATTAATTACATTGTTGAATGAAATCTGTTGGACATAAGAAACGCTTCAAATAAATGACTTCAGAGAAACATTTTTGTGGTCTGATTTTTAACTTTATCACCCATTTCATTCAGTCCATGTGTGCACAGGGAGAATTTCTCAGCTTATTTCATTAAGGTACTTAAGCAGGAAATTAGGAGGGCTAGGTGGGGTCATGAAAAGTCCTTGGCAAGTAGGATTGAGGGGAATCCCAAAGCTTTTTATTCATATGTAAAAAGAGGGTGGTCAGGGAAAGGATTGGACCACTTAAGGACAGTGGGAAGAATCTATGTGTTGAGGCAGACAAGGTGAAAATAGATAAGTCCCCGGGGCCGGATGGGATTTATCCTAGGATTCTCTGGGAAGCCAGGGAAGAGATTGCTGAGCCTTTGGCTTTGATTTTTAGGTCATCATTGGTTACAGGAATAGTGCCAGAGGACTGGAGGATAGCAAATGTGGTCCCTTTGTTCAAGAAGGGGAGTAGAGATAACCCCGGTAACTATAGGCCGGTGAGCCTAACGTCTGTGGTGGGTAAGGTCTTGGAGAGGATTATAAAAGATACGATTTATAATCATCTAGATAGGAATAATATGATTAGGGATAGTCAGCATGGTTTTGTGAAGGGTAGGTCATGCCTCACAAACCTTATCGAGTTCTTTGAGAAGGTGACTGAACAGGTAGACGATGGTAGAGCAGTTGATGTGGTGTATATGGATTTCAGTAAAGCGTTTGATAAGGTTCCCCACGGTCGGCTATTGCAGAAAATACGGAGGCTGGGGATTGAGGGTGATTTAGAGATGTGGATCAGAAATTGGATAGTTGAAAGAAGACAGAGAGTGGTAGTTGATGGGAAATGTTCAGAATGGAGTTCAGTTACGAGTGGCGTACCACAAGGATCTGTTCTGGGGCCGTTGCTGTTTGTCATTTTTATAAATGACCTAGAGGAGGGCGCAGAAGGATGGGTGAGTAAATTTGCAGACGACACTAAAGTCGGTGGAGTTGTAGACAGTGCGGAAGGATGTTGCAGGTTACAGAGGGACATAGATAAGCTGCAGAGCTGGGCTGAGAGGTGGCAAATGGAGTTTAATGTGGAGAAGTGTGAGGTGATTCACTTTGGAAAGAATAACAGGGATGCGGAATATTTGGCTAATGGTAAAATTCTTGGTAGTGTGGATGAGCAGAGGGATCTTGGTGTCCATGTACATAGATCCCTGAAAGTTGCCACCCAGGTAGATAGGGTTGTGAAGAAGGCCTATGGTGTGTTGGCCTTTATTGGTAGAGGGATTGAGTTCCGGAGCCATGAGGTCATGTTGCAGTTGTACAAAACTCTAGTACGGCCGCATTGGAGTATTGCGTACAGTTCTGGTCGCCTCATTATAGGAAGGACGTGGAAGCTTTGGAACGGGTGCAGAGGAGATTTACCAGGATGTTGCCTGGTATGGAGGGAAAATCTTATGAGGAAAGGCTGATGGACTTGAGGTTGTTTTCGTTAGAGAGAAGAAGGTTAAGAGGTGACTTAATAGAGGCATACAAAATGATCAGAGGGTTAGATAGGGTGGACAGAGAGAGCCTTCTCCCGCGGATGGGGGTGGCTAGCACGAGGGGACATAGCCTTAAATTGAGGGGTAATAGATATAGGACAGAGGTCAGAGGTGGGTTTTTTACGCAAAGAGTGGTGAGGCCGTGGAATGCCCTACCTGCAACAGTAGTGAACTCGCCAACATTGAGGGCATTTAAAAGTTTATTGGATAAGCATATGGATAATAAGGGCATAGTGTAGGTTAGATGGCCTTTAGTTTTTTTTCCATGTTGGTGCAACATCGAGGGCCGAAGGGCCTGTACTGCGCTGTATCGTTCTATGTTCTAAATGGGCAAGGTACTAAATGAGTACTTTGCATCAGTGTTCACTAAAGAAAAGGGCTTTGTGGAAGATGATTCTTGGGTAGGGTGTGTGGACAGTCTGGGTCATGTTAACATCGAAAAGGAGGACATATTGGGTCTTTTAAAATATATAATGGTAGATAAGTCTCGTGGGCTGGATGAGATTTACCCAGAATACTGAGGGAAGCAAGGGAGAAAATTGCTGGGGCCTTGACTGACATCTTTGTATCCTCATTGGCTACAGGTGAGATCCCAGGGGACTGGAGAATAGCTATTGTGGTACCGCTGTTTAAGAAAGGTAGCAGGGATAATCCTGGAAACTATAGGCTGATGAGGCTCACGTCAGTAGTAGGTAAATTATTGGAGAGAATTCTACGGGACAGGATTTATACCTATTTGGAAACAAATGGACTCAATAGCGATAGACAGCATGGTTTTACGAAGAAATAGTCGTGCCTCACTAATTTGATCAAGTTTTTTTGAGGTGACAAAGATGATTGATGAGGGGAGGGCGGTGGATGTTGTTTACATCGACCTTGACAAGGTGCCTCATGTCAGACTGGGACAAAAGGTGAAGTCACACTGGATCAGAGGTGAGGTGGTAAGATGGATACAGAACTGGTTCGGGCACAGAAGGCAAAGGGTAGAAGGGTGTTTTTCTAAATGGAAGGTTGTGACTAGTGGTGTTCCACAGGTATCTGTGTTTGGGCCTCTGTTGTTTGTGGTGTACACAAACGACTTGGGAGGAAAATGTAGCTGGTCTGATTAGTAAGTTTGTGGATGACACCAAGATTGGTGGAGTGTCAGATACTGTTGAGGATTGTCAGCAGGACATAGAGAGGTTCTGGACTTGGGCAGAGAAATAGCAAATGGAGTTTAATCCAGACAAATCTGAGGTAATGTACCTGGTAGGTTGAACAGAAGAGGGGAAATATGCCGTAAATGGCAAAACTCTTGGGATGTAGAAAGTCAGAGATCTGGGCGTGCAGGTCCACAGATCTTTGAAGGCGGCAACACAAATGGACAAGGTAGTCAAAAAAGCATACGGAATGCATGCGTTCATTGGACGGGGCATTGAGTTAAAAAACTGGCAAGTCATGCTACAGTTGTATAGAACCTTGGTAAGGCCGCACTTGGAATATTGC